>NC_048218.1:172222758-172522758 GCF_002007445.2 Ailuropoda melanoleuca
AAGGCTCATAGCAGAGGAGCCTGACGTGGGGCTCGATCCCATAACGCCGGGATCACGCCCTGAGCTGAAGGCAGACGCTTAACTGCTGTGCCACCCAGGCGCCCCTCTCCTCGTCATTCTGATGAGGAGAGGTTGCGGGGTTGTCCAGAGCCCAAATTATTGACTGGGACCCAGGCTGTGCACCCTTGTTTTATAGGGATCTTAGGGATGTGGGCTTCTTGATTTTTCAGCCTGCCTTCTGGGGGAGGGGCCTGCCGCACCGATACTCAGGCAACCGTGTTTGTGTAGAGTCTCCGTGTCCCGTGTGAGGGGGGATGGGGATGGGCACACTGTGAGCCGGTATTTCCAGGCTTCTGTTCTCTGGCGGCTTTCTCTGGCGGTTTGCTGTGCCTCTTCTGAGAGTCAGAGCAGCAGTGGCCAAATCTCAGCCTCTGTCTCAGAACAGAGGGATTGCAGACCGTTCTCCACTGATGTTCTGGCCACTTTAACTCTGTTTCTGTTGGTGCTGCTCAAACCTGCAGTGTCCCGGGATGTGCGCCCCACACCTGGCGTCCCAGCCCTCACTTCCAGGGCCGGCGCGTCTCTGTCCTTTGTTTCTAACCCCGCCAGCTGCCAGCTTCCCCCGCGCTCTCCCTGAGCTCCTGGTCTCAGTCTGGTTCCAATGAGCACACCGGAGCTCCATTTCAGTCTGGTGGCACACTCCCGGCTCACGGTCTCAGTCTGCTGTCTTCCGGGTGCCGGTCCGCGAGTCCGGCTTCTCCCCGTGCAGGTGGCTACCGCTTCCCGGCGCCCGAACACGGCGGCTCCCTCCCTCTTCCGTTTATCTTCCGATATCTGTGCGTGGTTTCACGGCTCCCCGCTTGGTACCTCAATACTCAGCGCTGGAGGATGTTCATTTGTAGAGATCCAGATGTATCTTCCTGCGTCTCAGGCTGATTCCATGGATGTTCAGGCTGGTCTGGTACTTATTCAGCTCGACTCAGGGGACCGGCTGAAAAAGGGGTCCCCTACTCCTCCACCATCTTAACTCCCTCTCCCTGACATGTGTGATTCTTAATTCCAATACTGTCTAGGAACACTAGAGATTACTAAAATAATTAAGATTAATATGCTGAGACATGCTGTGTGAGGTAAAATGTAAGAGTCCCAGCGCCAATGCCGGGTGGTAGTGTGTGTGCGTGAGTGTGTGTATATGTGCTGTTGGGTGTGTGCCCAGACGTGGGTGCATGGGAGTGTATGCAATGTGAATGTGTAGGTATGTGGACATTTGGCACTCACAGGTGTGGCTACGTGCATGCATGCTGTACGTATATGTGCATCTGTAGATGTGCGTGTGTGTGTGTGCGTGTGTCTGTGTGTACACTTCCACAAACAGCAGGAACATCCAACTCTCTGAACTTTATTAGTCAGCAGTCTTCTTAGCCTCCAAAACAATTGGTTTATTTGGTCAAATGATTAATCATTGTAATGGATAATTTAAAAATCTCTAGCAAAGCTGGCTTATTATGTGGATTTATTATACAGTTGACCTGTCTTGTTCCTTGATTTGAAAGAATCAAGAGTCATAATAATATCAAACAATGTTTTTATTTCCCCCATTCCCAGGTAGAATATCTGAGATCCCACCAACTTTGGGGAGTTACATCTGCCAATTGCTTGTTTGTATTTTGCAGAGAACATCCTGACATCCTTACTGCTTTAAATCAAACATGTGCCTACACATAACACGACACATACACTCTAAAAGTAGGTTTAAGAATTTCCAAAATAATTCTCAACACCTTTCAAGACAACTGAAATACCCAGCTGGGAATGGCTTCAGGAAATAAAAACAGTCTCGGCCTTAAGACCCACCCTGACGGTTTGTGTATTATTAAGATGCCAAAAAGTCCATAAAAATCATGGAAAGGGGTATTGTCAAATTATTAATACATTCAATTGGAATTCAGTCTTGTCTTATTAAAGGCAAGGTATTTGTAGAAAGCGATCTTTAGTAATATTTAGTGAACATCTGGTTACTCTTAACAATACTTACTGGGAAAACGCTGTATTTGTCCGAATCTACATCTTTGAATGGCACAGAATTTTTTATAGTTCTAGAAAAAAGAAAACAAAACAGCTGGTGAGCTAAGAAAAAAAGAAACTGTGTTTGTGAAAACAAACAGAGACATTTCAGATACGGCTATGTTGAGTATGTGATAGAAGTCCATTCTAAAAATAAAATGAAGCGCCTCCATGGTATGGAAGAGCGCCAGCCAAACTTTGCCAATCTCTGCTCTCCACCTAATTAGAACTATTTTCCCTCTGATATTAATTTGGCCCATATGGGGAAGTGAAACAATTACATCAACATTTTGGAGAACTTAGGAAATTGATGTTGAGATGCCCAGAAAAGAAGGAGACTGCATTTTTGGTCCAATGAGCTCAGCACTACAGATTGAATTTGTGCCATTTTACACATTCTGTGATGGAAGTCTTTTCTTAAAATCTACATCTACTCTTTTAAACCACTAACTCTAAGAATCTTGAGGCACTTGAGCTGGCAATGTTCACTCCCATTCATGAGCCTAGAAAACCAAAGATTTGGATGTGACTGATGACCAAGCAAAGTCATGCTAAGGCCACAGACCCCTCCCCTGAGGGAGGCTCTCCCCCTGTGTCCTCACTACCAAACTTTTCCCAGCTCCTGAATGGCAAACACTGCTTTCCCTCTAGGAAAATCTCTCATGGGGTAGCAGGCTATGCCATCATATGGCAGGGTGAAGCTATTTTCAGAGCCTAGAATGTAGAGAGTAACATGAGCCTTTACAGGATTTACTAAATGGCCTTTTGAATCAAGAGCACTCCAGCAGCTGTGAGAGCCTCAAGGCAAATGGATTTAGTAAGAGCCAGCATGGAGCCTAACTGGTGTCATGGAGCCTGTCTTACTAACTCTGGGATGGTGGACCCACCAGAAGTCTAGGTCATAAGCTTCTCCGGAGATGGCCCCTCCTATACAACTAGGTAGTTGCCCCCCCATGTACATGTTTGACCTCTTGGACAGCTAGTATAGTTTTCTAGGTGAGAAGAGGAAGAAAGACACACACACACACAACACACATACACACAGATGGTACAGACTCAAACAGTCATATTTTCAGCCTGGGAAAGTGCTAGGTGAAAGGGCCCACCTAGTACTCTGAAGCTGTCCCCCACCTTGCCATCCTGAGGATGGGAGTTTGAAGGAACAATGAGTTGTCTCTAGAACTGGAAAGTGAGTTCATTAAATTAATGAACAAATGAAGCAAATTAATAAGCAGATGAAGATCTGGTTATTTTAAAGGCTCAAACTAACTAACCCAAACCATACATTCTAGACACAGTACGGTAGACTGGTCATCCAAAGTAGCACAAAATGCAATTTACATAAACCCCACAATCCCTTAGTCATAGCCTCCAATCCAAAGTGTTCCAAAAACTGAGTTGCTGGGTTTTTTTTTTAACTTTGCAGACAATTCATTTGGTGGTAAAAACTTGATCTGAACTGTTATAAGCCAATTCATCAGCTTTACCCTACTTAGTGTGTTTATACATTTCACTGCTGAAATATAAATGTGTTTGATCAGAAGGTACTGAGAGTGTTAGGTGACCTATGGTCACTATATGTTGATTTTCTTAAAATCTGGAAAATTCTGAATTCCAGATCACATCTGGCTCCAAGGTTGCAGATAAGACATTGTTGATGTTTACTAACATTACTTCTGCAAAACTGTATCTAAATCTGATACTTCATGTATCCTTATAGATGTCTNATGGGAGTTTGAAGGAACAATGAGTTGTCTCTAGAACTGGAAAGTGAGTTCATTAAATTAATGAACAAATGAAGCAAATTAATAAGCAGATGAAGATCTGGTTATTTTAAAGGCTCAAACTAACTAACCCAAACCATACATTCTAGACACAGTACGGTAGACTGGTCATCCAAAGTAGCACAAAATGCAATTTACATAAACCCCACAATCCCTTAGTCATAGCCTCCAATCCAAAGTGTTCCAAAAACTGAGTTGCTGGGTTTTTTTTTTAACTTTGCAGACAATTCATTTGGTGGTAAAAACTTGATCTGAACTGTTATAAGCCAATTCATCAGCTTTACCCTACTTAGTGTGTTTATACATTTCACTGCTGAAATATAAATGTGTTTGATCAGAAGGTACTGAGAGTGTTAGGTGACCTATGGTCACTATATGTTGATTTTCTTAAAATCTGGAAAATTCTGAATTCCAGATCACATCTGGCTCCAAGGTTGCAGATAAGACATTGTTGATGTTTACTAACATTACTTCTGCAAAACTGTATCTAAATCTGATACTTCATGTATCCTTATAGATTCCCCCCTCCCTCCCTCCCTCCCTTCCACAGGCATTTTTGGAATCCCTGCTGTGTGCCAGACACCATGTTAGATATTAGGGATGAATATAAGATATATTTCCGGAGCTAGAGGAGCTTCATGGGAGCTAAGAACTCACCAATATGCAACTACAGTGCTATGGAGAAAATGCTATAAAGGGTTGTGCACCAAGAAGGAAAACACTCTAATGCTATACAGGGAAGAAGGTAATCTTAAGTTTAAATTTAAAGGATAAAGCATTTTCAAGGCATGTAATTGGGTGAAGAATGTTCTAGTAGGAAAGAAAAGTCATGGGAAACCTTTTAACACAGTTCTGGTTCTGAAATTAGACTCTCTGGGTTTGAATCCCAGGTCTGCTGTCTACTTGCTATATAACCTTAGGCAGATTATTTAATCTTTTGTACCTCTGTTTCTTTGTTCATAAAATGGGGCCAATATTAGTCCCAGCTTCCTAGGGCTGTCGTAAAGATTAAGTGAGTTTCTACATGGGAAGCATAAAGACCTGTGCCAACCATGTGGTAAACACTCACAAAACATTAGCTCTTCTTCTTATTTTGTGCAATGGTAACAGTTATTCCAAGGATGATTTCTAGGGCAGGGCAAACACGAGTCAGGTATCTGCTCCTATGGCATTTTAGTTTCTGGAGCCATCCCAAATCCAATCCATGTACCCTCTTTAGATTTTCAGATTTCCAGGCACACAATGTTCTACCCACTTATCTTGTTGGCTGGGGCAGCTAATCACCTGCTTGGGGATGAATATAAAATACATTTCCAATAGAGCCATTGCTCTATGATGGCCAGTTGTCGAGCTAGCAGGCTTGAGCCAGTGAGCAATTGTAATTGCAGGTGAATGTTATTCATTACATAATAGAATAGTTATTCAAGTTCAAACTCCCTAAAATTATTTCATGAAACTGGGGCATTACAACAAAAGAAAACTAGGGAGAAGAAAGTTTCCTTGTGTAGCTATCTCACATTTGAGTCCCCGGCAGCACTCCAAGGCTGGGAATGGGTCTGTTTCATATGCATGTGGATGTGTTAGAGGCCTCTCTGTAAGATGAAATGAGAGCAGAGAACACCAGGAAAGAATACAACAGGGCTCACCTTGGTGGCAGGGACAGGGACCGACGTGGTTGGAAGGCATAGGTCATGGGGAAGAAGGAACAAGTAAAAAAAAAAAAAAAAAGAAAGAAAAGAAAAGAATGATGAACTAAAGGTAATTAACATAGGCTAGGACAATCTGTACGCCTTTATGTGAAATGATCCATATGCGGGTTTATGCATGTGGAAATTAAATAAAAAGAAGAGATTATTAAGAGGGGACTCTCGACTTACCATTGTTACAATAAAAAATAGTGCATAGGCACTGTGAATTCTGATCAGCACAAGACAAAAAAAGAACAAAAAACTTGATTGCCCTATGAGAGTAGCTTGGTATCCTACACATTTTTTTTTCTAGTAAAATAGTGCCTTTTATTTATTCCCGTGTTTCTTCACTGATACCCTACTAATTCAAAGCAATGTGTTAAGTACAAGGACAAAGGTTTATTAAGAAATGGTGTCCCCACCCTCTAAGAACTGTGGGTGGTATGGGAGCCTGATGGGGAGAGGCGGTAGAAGAACGGGGTGCAGGAGCAGGCACTGGTGAGCTCGGGGTTTGGAGAGCTAGACAAATGCCTGATAGCATGGAGCTGGAAAACTGCCCGTGGTGGGAACACCTTCACTGTATTTTGAAGGCATTAGACCAAACAGGATGTGGCAGGAGAGGCACAGAACAGGAAAAGCATTCCTACTGGAAGGGATTTGATGGAAGGATTATGTAATGGAAGACATGTAGGTCTTGTCTCTACTACCTGACTGTGCTTAGTGGGTCAGATATTCAATGTGCTAGAACTTACTTGCTCATCCAAAAGTGGGGTGAAGAGTCGAGGGATAGACAATTGAGTGACTCTGAGCCTGGCCTTTGCAACCAGGCTGCTGGGTTCAAATGTCAAATTTATCGATTACTAGCACCACGGCCTTGGGCAAAAGACTTCAGCTCTTTAGAGAGGGGACAATAATGCCATCTGCCTTGTAGGGTTCCATTGACAAGAGTTCCTAGTGCACAGACCTTCTCAGGTAACTTTCAGTTGTTGTTATTATTACTAAGCCACAGGTTGTTTTGAATAATAAATGAGGCTGCATTTAAATGAGCTTTGTAAACCATAAAGCACTGAATAAATTGTGAGCTGTTGCAAATTATACTCAAAGCACAATGATTTTTTTAGAAAGAAGAAAAAAACACACTGCTTTTGCTTTTACATAAAAGAAAAATTTCCCTTTTAAATAGCGCCAGGAAAATCCCTGGTCACAGATGCTCTTGAATTCAATTTTTCAAAGGTGGTTCAATTGAAGAGTTGTCACTTTGGGTCCTGCTGGCCCATGTTTGACATAGAAAATGCAATGATACTTTTGGCAAGGAGGGGACAGGTGTCTCAATTCAGTAAGAGCTAGGCATGATGAAATGACTGCGGGCCTGGGGAGCTGCGTGCATCTCAGCTTTCCAGCATCTTCTTTCGTGTCTATTTCCCCTCTGTTCCCCATGTCCTGGTAGTCTCAGCAACCAGCCCTATTCATGAAAAGTGGTGTTGATCTTGTTTCTGGGACCCAGGTCAGCACTTTGCACAGCTGGCTTGCAGGAACTCATGTGGGCAGAAGAACCAGGAAAAGTTTTAAAACTCTTGGATCTCCAAGAGGCTTTGAATGTAGACCAGAAGATAGTCTCCTTCTCTCCTGAGAAGCTTTCACAGCAGACAGGAGATGTTCAGTGGACTGAGCTCCCATGAAACTCATGAGATGAAGGATGGAGGAACACAGGAAAAGTGCCTCTTTTATGGGTTGAATTGTGTTCACAAGAAGTCATGCTGAAGTTCTAACCCCTAGTCCCTATGAATGTGACTTTTTTTGGAAATAAGGTCTTTGCAGATGTTACAAAGTTAAGATGAGGCCATTAGACCGGGCCCTGATCCAATATGACCAGTGTTCGGATAAAAGGAAAAGACGGCCACACAGGGAAGACAGCACGGAGGAGGCTGGATGCAGATATTGGAGTGTTGCACCTGCAAGCTAAGCAACAAGGATAGCTGGCTGCTACTGACAGAAGCAAAGAGGCAAGGAAGGATTTGACCCTGAGAGTCAGAGGCAATCTCAGAGAAAGAGCAGAGTCTCAGAGGAACCCTGCTAGCACCTTGCTTTCAGACTTCTAGACTCCAGAATGAAGAGAGGATAGATTTCTGTTGTTCTAAGCCACCCAGTTTGTAGGTATAATATTACAGCTGCCCTAAGAAACAAATATGGTGTCCAAGTCCAGATGCGCAGCCTGAGTCACCTCCAAGCCCCCACAAGGAGAGTTAGACCTCCCAGACACTCCTGGCAGCCGGGAGAAGTGATTTCTTTAAGACTCAGTGTCCTTCACTGTGAAATGGAATAATAACAACCCCTACTTCATGGAGTTGCTGTGAGAATTCATGCGGACATGTTTGCATGTTCCACGTGTGGCACCCATGACATTGACCATACACGACGGGACAGCAGCCAAAGTCACATGGGAAGGGGTCAAGTGCAAGATAGAGCCTGTGCTATTTTGCCTCTTGGTCTAATGTCCCTCTTGGCACACCGTTCCATCTTTTAATGCTATAGACAGTGATTAGGATGACACCCAGCGTAACCTCAGACTCAGAATAGAGCTGGGTTATGGGAATTAAACGGAGACGGGAGGTCCTGGGAATTTGGGACAGTGTCTCCGTATGGGCAACACTGTTCATACATATCTGAGCCAGAGTTTTTAGGTAATGGGTTGAGCTCTGTGGAAAAAAAAAGAAAAGGTCCCTTTCCAGCCTCGTGAGTGCGTTGCAGTGAGATGCTCAGAGTCCCTTCCTTGAGGAGGCACCGACCTTGACCTTGTCTGTGTCTTACACAGCAAGGAGGGGCTGTCCCCATGTGTGGCATGGGTGTGCACTGAGCTGCCCAGAAGTTTCACGGGCAGGCTGCGTGCTGGCCCAGGGTATAAGTCAGGTTTTGAGGTTCAAGGATCCTGGTATGCAGTGGATTTCCAAAATGATTCATGCAGAGCTCATTTGTCTTTTAGTTTCTATACAAGTCATGGTACTAGTCACGAGCAACAAACACTTTCACCTTCGGGAAGATGCCTTTTACATTTGACGATCATTTTAGTCATTGGACAACAGTGATAACGAAGGGTGCCATCTCATGCCCATACTCAGGGAGGCAGAAATAGTATACGTACGATTTAATCCTCTGACAGATCTTGGCCAAAAATGGGAGGGAACAAACATCAGAACTACTTCTGGAATATTTCTGGAGAGGAAAAAAAAAAGAGTTGCTTAGTTCAAGGAATAGCCCTGCAACTTGTAAAGGCCCTTCTTCTCCTGCTGGCTCCATAGTCTGGATTTCGGGAGCCTCTTTTCTTCAGAACCTGGGCCATCTCAGTTAACTAAATTTACCTCTTGTTTCTGTCCCTGCACTCCATCCTCACTCTGTCTTGGTGCTTTTGTTCTTGCTGAAGCTCCCCACTTCCTCACGCTGCCAGCTACCCTCACCTTCACCTATGCTCCACCTCTTCCCCAAAAGGTCTGGCCCACTGTGGTCTGTTCCACTTGGGCGACAACATTCCTCTCCCTCCTTGTATTCAAGGGGCTTTGAGAAAGGGTTTGAAATAAAGAACATGTTCAAATGGAGTAATCCCAGCTTATTATGAGAGAAAATCAAGACCAATAGGAGAGACATGGCCAGGGCTTGGGAGGAAGGAAGGAGGCAGTCCCCTTTCCTGGGAGGTGCTGTGGGGGCAGGTGAGGTGTAAGACGAAGCTCCCCAAGCTTCATGAAAAGGGACTTCAGACAGCACTTGCCATAAGACTCTCACTGTGCGACAAATGAAAAGCCCTGGCTTTTTACTAAGAGGTACATTTACAATGATTGTGGTTTCCATGATGTTTTCCTCAGATGAAAGAAAAAGACAACAGACTAGAAAAAGCTAGAAGCTAGCATTTATCATTGAAGTGCGAGAGATGGGTGATTTTTGCCAGCCCAAAGAGTCCTTCAGATGGCTATGAGTTGGATCATTAGCATTGGCAATACATTGACCCTCGCAGAGCAGAACAAGGCAACCTCCTTTTCACTCTATGAATCAAAGTTGAGCAAACCTTTGTGATGTTTGCTCCACTTTCTAGGATGAGAGGAACACTCCTGATTGGTACTACCATCCATATGCAAGACATGGAGACAGAAGAGGCTGTCCTTGTCCTCATCAAGCTTACTGCCTAGCGGAGCAGAGGGGTGAGTATTTCAGCTCTTAGCATGCTTTGGGATGTCTGCAGTGGTCCCAGCATTAACGCGGCTATCTAGGCACCCAGAGGAGGAGGCAGGAGATGACCCAGAAGTCGTGTAGGAAGGATGCTGGCAGGAAGGAAGAGACAGATGTTCTAGGCTTTGGGACCCCAAGTGTGGTCACAGATTTGCTACAGGTGCACTTTGTGAGCCCCACTCTGATCTAATGAACTGGAAAGCCTGGGGTAGGTCCCGGGAATCAGGGTTTTCTGAGCCTCCAGGTCATTCTGCTGCTCGCTAAAATTTGAGAACCACTGCTCTAGGCCCTAGCTGATGAAAGTGTGATCACAAACCAGGAGCATGGATGTTGTCTGGGAACTTTTGGAAATGCAGAGTCTCAGGCCCCATAGCAGACCTGCTGAATCAGAGTCTATGTTTCATCAAGGTCCCAGCTTGTTGGAGGAATCTTTGCAGCAGGAGAAGCATGGCTCCTGGCAGAGGGAACACCCCGTGAGGTGCTGTGGGAATATGAGCAGGTGTGGCATCTCGGGGGCCACCGAATGTTTCCACTCTGGCTGGGGTGTAGCGAAGCACAAGGACGTGGTGAACCATGGAGGGAAGGAGACGTCATGACTAGACTAGGATACCTCACTGTGTGCTATTCTGTGGGGGTTCCTGAAGGTATTAAGCGGAGGGATCACATTCATATTTCAGAAAGGTATCCTGGGGGTGACACGGTGGCCTGGAGGAGGTGGGCTGGGGCAGAGAGACCTGTCGGCAGATAAAGACCCTGAGACCTGATCCTGGGGGTTCTCATCTCAGCCCTAGTGCTATTTTGGGAGGAATAACTCTTTGTTGTGGGGCTGTGCTGTGCCTTGTGGGATGTTCAGCAGTATATCTGGCATCTAGCCATTCAGATGCAAGCAGCCCCAAAATGTCACCAGATATTGCCAATGTCCTCAGGGGAAGGGTGGGAGGACAAAGTTGCCACTGATTGGGAACCACTGTTGTAAGGCAGGAGGAGGGGGGATGGCCATGCAAAGGAGGGGTGTTTAGAAGGTTGAGTCCAGAGACCTGGTAACTGATGGAGATAAGCACTGTAGACACACTGTAAAACAAACACCAGCATGAAATTATACCGCAAGATTGGTGGCAGTTTGGAAATATAGACACATTCTGAGACTCAGAGTTCGAAGTCAGGTTGCATTTGAATGTTTGAGTTACATCTTTGAATATTTACTTGAATCTGAAGGCCTTGGTGTAATTAACCTAAGGACAAGGTAGATTTTAACACTGATGTAACCAATACATCAAAAAAATTTATATGGACAGCCTTATAATTACTGCACAAGAGGTACAAAAGAATTAAATGTTATAATTGCACAGCTGTTCACTGTCAGGATTCAACAGAAGGCTGCGGCTATCTCTGACATTCATTGTGTAGAAATTCGGTCTAGGGTGTGGACAATAGATGATGTAGCTTACCCAGGGACTACCTGCCCCTAACCGCCCCCCCCACCGAACTCCTGTTCAGACAGAGGTTTTAATTATCCCGTCCTTTCATCACCTGGCATGGGAAAGACGAACCTCTTATCATTTACTTGCAAAGAGAAATGAAACAGACACAGAATAATGTTGCAGAAGTCCTCCTTTGCAGTTTACCAGCCCCTTCCTTTCAATCTGAACTTCGCTAGACAGAGGCAAAATGCAGGCTGTTATTGATTCAGCAATGGTTTTAAAATATTGCACCTAGTGGCACGTAATCCCATTTATTATTAATTTTTTTAAAGATTTTATTTATTCATTCGACAGAGATAGAGACAGCCAGTGAGAGACGGAACACAAGCAGGGGGAGGGGGAGAGGAAGAAGCAGGCTCACAGCAGAGGAGCCTGATGTGGGGCTCGATTCCATAACGCCGGGATCACGCCCTGAGCCGAAGGCAGACACCCAACCGCTGTGCCACCCAGGCGCCCCCGTAATCCCATTTAAATGAAAGTCCCAATCTGGGCTGTCCTTGGGCACAGGAGTCATGCAGCATCTTCATTTAGCAATCTATTCGAACCAGTTTCTGCTTGTATCCTAAGCTTTCCCACACACCAGGATGTTAAATGAAAGCAGAACAATACACAGGAACTGAATAAAGAAAAAATGTGGTGACTGGGTAAACAGAAGGTCAAAGGGGAGAGAACAACTTCTCGTCTATACACAGCCAAACTGAAGTTCAATTTCTGCATGGTGAAGTGCTTTTCAACCNCTCACAGCAGAGGAGCCTGATGTGGGGCTCGATTCCATAACGCCGGGATCACGCCCTGAGCCGAAGGCAGACACCCAACCGCTGTGCCACCCAGGCGCCCCCGTAATCCCATTTAAATGAAAGTCCCAATCTGGGCTGTCCTTGGGCACAGGAGTCATGCAGCATCTTCATTTAGCAATCTATTCGAACCAGTTTCTGCTTGTATCCTAAGCTTTCCCACACACCAGGATGTTAAATGAAAGCAGAACAATACACAGGAACTGAATAAAGAAAAAATGTGGTGACTGGGTAAACAGAAGGTCAAAGGGGAGAGAACAACTTCTCGTCTATACACAGCCAAACTGAAGTTCAATTTCTGCATGGTGAAGTGCTTTTCAACCCTTGCTATGTATTACTTTACTTGGGTTTAATTGCACTGGGGAAGATGATTCTATTAAGTAGATAGGTTTTTGATCAGGGACGTCAGGTACAGTTGTGCAGGTCATGCGCTGCATGATTTTAACCTACATAGCCCGTGATGTGAATGGTGCTTCCTGAAATTTAGTGCTGAGGAGGTCTGGTTGAGGGCTATTGGCATAGTGGAGAAGGTAAGAACTTGGAAGTAACTACATCTGGATTTAAATGATGAGTTTCTCACTTCCTAGCTATGGGGAATGAGCGGATTACTTAATATATCTGATCCTTAGTCCTCTTGTCTGTAAAATCGGGTTGAAAACAAAAATATACTGTCTATTTTCTATGAGTTTTTGTGATAATTAAGTAAATTGATTCCGTAACTCAGGTACTCTAAACCCTTAGATGCTCAGTTTTCTGCCAGATCTATGAGGAGCCTCTAAGGGCCTCACAGAGATGCAGATATTTCCTGGAACATTCCTTTTGACAATACCACACTTTCTCCCAGTCTGACAGGCTGTGCTGAAATGATATGCAGCCTACTGTGTGCTTCTTTCCACATCCTGGCTCTGTCTGCAGTTAGACCAGCCATCACAATGGAATTAATTGTAGCCAATACCATCTGAGCGGTAATTCAGAGAAGCTTATTTGCATTTTCTGATTATTTTTTCCTTGATAGCATTAATCTAGCATGTACATAAATTGTAGGAGGTTTTGGAGGAGTTTTGTATTGTTGTTTGGTAGCTTTTTTTTTTTTTTTTGGCTTCTTACAAGGAATTATTGGAACCCGGCCGCATGAATTATGCTTGCACTTCCGATGACAGAAATGAAAAATTGTAAAATCCTAATTACCCCTTGAGTTAATGCCAAGGCAGTTTGTGCTAGCGGAGTTAACAATGCTCTGAGGAGAAGTTTTTAGGTGTGCGTGGAGAAGGAAAGAAGAATCTTATTCTCTAGTTTTGTTTAGACTTCTGAAGGTAGTCAAGAGTTTCCCGTGGTGTTTCAATTTCTTGTTCCGCAGCTTCGGCAAATTAGCTAACCCATTACTGTTGGTCTTTAATTACTCACTGAATTAAATAATGGTTGGCAACACAGACACTGTGATAGATTAACTGATTGTGTAGAAATGCCTGAATATTGCCATTCGCCACATACCAGCCTTGTACATCAAAACCCATATACTCCCCATGAGTGTGGTTGCCAGATAAAATATGGCACTGAACATACTTATACTAAAAATTTATTCATTGTTTAACTGAAATTCAAATTTAACTGGTCTCCTCTATTTTTATTTGCTAAATCTGGCAAGCTGAGCCACGAGGGCTTTTCCTCCTCCTTATTTCTGTGCTGCCAAATCAAGATTACCTTAAATGGACTGCATCAGGGTGAATGACGAGCAGGGTGATGAGGGAGAGGCCAAGGACGAAGGCCATGCCCTCTCATCTCTGAGGAATGCTTCCTTATTGCCGGGATCTTTAGCATCGAGGGGGACTTGGTTCTTTGGAGGTTGACTTCTATGCTTCCTGTTCAGTTGGAGCTCATTTGCATCCAGGGCCTAAGTCAAATACTTGACTCCATGATAACTGATTTGAACTAAACATGTATTGATTGAGTGCTGGGTAAGTTCCAGGCATGATACCAACACCTGACACACATCCATTCTCTTAGTCCTCACACCCATGCTTTGACGAAGAACATTACCACCGTCTCTGTCCTGCTGCCAGGAAAACCGAGGCTCAGCCTGAGGTCACATATTTAGGAAGTGGAGGGGCGGGAGGGTACAGCCTCCTCCAAAATGGTCTACTGGAGAGTAGCAGTCCTCAACTGTGAGGACCAGAGGACATTTGGCAACATCAGGAGACAGTTTTGGTTGTCATGACTGGGGAAGGGTGACGCGGCTGCTGGCATCTTGTGGTACAGGACAGGGGTGCTGCTATGGTGCACAGGTCAGTGCCCACAACCAAGGAGTAACCAGCCCCAAATGTCAGTACCGCCCGGTTTCAGAAACACTGCTGTCGAGAGAGGGAGGAGAAAAATGGGGGGAGGGGCTCACTTTCCTACTTAACTTCACTGCAGCTAAGGTGTTGTAGCTGGGATCTGGAGTAGCCCCTGGCCTTTGAGAGCAGGGGAAGGGGAAGATGAAGGCGCCAGGCAGAACACTGATATTCTTCTCATCCGTTGCTTACCGGAGTTGGGGATTTCTTCACAATCTGTCTCGCCTTCTCTAGTGTAAATTTCCATGCCTCCTATAAAAACAAAGTTAGACAACATTACAGCATGTGTCTCATCTCTTCTATGTCTTTTCCGAAGTTAGGATTTTTAAAGTCTGTAAGTTTGCAGTAAAGAAATTATTCCATAAATTTGTGATAAAATAATTCGCAAGAAGGCAATTTCATGCTACTAGCTCTTTATTAAGGGATTTACTCTGTGCCAGATGCCGGGCTAAGTCCTTTGCAAACAGGATCTTATTTAATTTTCACAACAGCTCTGAGAGATACCACCTCTTTATAGATGAAGAACTTGAAATGCAGGAAAGCTAAGAAACTGGCTGAAGATCGCAGAGCCAGTGTCTGGCAGAGACCCAGTCTGACCTTCTACCTCCCGGCCTGCTATGCTACGCAGACATCTCTAGGTCCCTTATCCTTATGTCTGGAAGCTCCATGGCAGGAGGTGGCCAACAGCTCACCTGAGTGGTGACCGCTCCCACATAAGGTAACACCCCATCACCCATTCGCCAGCTCTTCTAGTTCCACAACCCCGTTCTTTCAACCAAGTCTAGAGCATCCAGCTGCATTTAGTTCACATGGCAAGTATAAAGAGTTAGGTGATTATGACCCATGACTCTTGCTACACAATTCCATATTTGTATACTTGTGGGCAGTTTGGGAGGAAAGTAACCCTGGGGAAAGGGGGTGGGGAGTATTTGCTGCCAGCACAGCTTCCCAGATCTTCTGTACTCCCCTCATGTCCTGACCCTGCCACATTCTTCCTCATGCTTCTCTCTATAAGACCTAGGAGAGCCTGGGTAATGGTTTGCCCTCTGGGATCAAACCCCAGCTCTGCTGCATATTCGTTGTGTGTCCTTGAGCAAGTTAAACTCTGAGCCCTGCAGTATCCACACACTTACTTCCTTAACATATAAGAAAGCCCTACTTTTATTGTAACATGGAAATGATATCCACCTCATAAGGGTGCCGTGAGGATGACAGGACATCATTCGTGTAAAGCCTTAGGCCAACGAGTGCCCCAGTAATCCCCAGCTCAATAATTGATGGGGTGGTTGGAAAATTTCTGTTTTNAAATGATATCCACCTCATAAGGGTGCCGTGAGGATGACAGGACATCATTCGTGTAAAGCCTTAGGCCAACGACTGCCCCAGTAATCCCCAGCTCAATAATTGATGGGGTGGTTGGAAAATTTCTGTTTCAGCCNATAATTGATGGGGTGGTTGGAAAATTTCTGTTTTCCAGATTTCCCCTTACCCAGATCAGTAGGGAAGCTGGGATTATGGGAGAGTGCCATAGTTCTCACTCCAGGAAACTGAGAGCATTGTCCCTGCGTTTAAGCAGAAAGAACGGGTACTGGAATGGGACTTTGGAGATGGCTGTCAGCAGGAGAGGACTCCTGGGAGATGTGGCCATTGCTGCAAATGGACGTTCGGGACTTGTGTCCCTGCTTGACTCCTTTGTGTATTCTTCACCCCCAGGGAGATGCCTTCCTCCATCATGGAGCTCCGTGCTATTCTGAAGACCTCAGTCATGTTGGGTGAACATGGGTGGAGAAGTGACTGCTCAGTGTGAGCTTGGTTTGCAGCCAATTTTCTAGCAGGTGCTTTAGGAAAGAGGAGAACAGAGCCAGCCACAGCTTGCCCTCTGCGGGCTGGCTCTGAAACCATCTCCCTAGCTTCTACCCCAAATCACACTCCTCCAGCTCAAATTCAAAGGATGGCAAACCATGGCTCTTGTGTCAGAGGCAGCAAGACCGCTGACATCTAAGAGTGCATGTTAGCAACTTGAGAAGAGAAGCCGCTCTCCAGGTCAGTCTGGTCACCAGGATGTCCTTGTACAGTGTATGCTTCTTAAACCATTGAAACACTAATGTACCAGTTGGTGGACAATCATTTCCCTGCGCCATTGAGTGGACNCAACTTGAGAAGAGAAGCCGCTCTCCAGGTCAGTCTGGTCACCAGGATGTCCTTGTACAGTGTATGCTTCTTGAAACATTGAAACACTAATGTACCAGTTGGTGGACAATCATTTCCCTGCGCCATTGAGTGGACCATGGGCCTGGCCCGAGAGCCTCCCCCTAGGACTCCCCAGACTTCCTTATGATCAGTCCACAAAGGGGCCCAAGTTGCAGTATAGCCTCAGGGGCACCTGTAGACTGGGCCCCAACACCACACCCATGTCCAGTCGGATTGGTTGACAAAAGGCCCAAAACAGTTCATTATAATCCTCACTTTAAAAACATAGATGCCTGAATGCAATTTTGGCTTTTTCTGGAAATTCTGACAAATCCTGGAAACTCTCTGGTAAGTAACCCTCTCTGGCAGGGTCATTATAAGAACCTAGCTCTAGGGGCAAATTTCTGTCATGGTGCCCTGTTAGGCTGCTCTCCTTAGCCTAAGACTCATTCTCCATAATACCACAACACGATGTTGGTGCCCTTGTGCCTTAATTACGTGCTTCCTGCTTCTCTGCTTGGAAATACCCCTTCCTAAAGCCCAGCTCAAGTATCTGAGGGGCCCAGTACAGTTCTTGCTACATAGTAGGTGCTCAGCGGATATGGAAATAAAAAGTGAAAGAAAACATGTATGATATTATGTTAACCAAGGAAACAGGCTACCAGGTATACACACAGAAAAAAGAATCCTGCAAAGGAATATACCATAATAATAAAATAAATAAAAAGGTGGATGACACCTTTTTCCTTTTGGTCCTTTCTTGTGTTTTCTAAATTTTCAATCATGAGCACAAATTCAGCAATACATGCTTTTTAAAAAGAACTCAATACATGTTGCCCTGTTTCTTCCTGAAGAAACAAAACCAGGCTCCCAGCACAGGGACGCAGTGAGAACCCAGAGACCTGGTGTGGAGAGATGTTCCTGCCCTCCCAGGGCTTCCAGGACACTGAGGAGACAGACCAGGAAGGAGCCCAGCAGGCACAAGTGAGAGGGGCAGAGAGAGGCCTCGGCAGGGTCTTTGGAGGACAGGCCACTTGGGTCCCTTTGAGGGAATTAATTTGTGTTTCATCCAGCTCAGTTCTCTGAGGGGACCAAGTGTAGTGAGGGATAAAGACAAGTAAGCAAAGCAAACAAACTGCCCAGTGACGAGGGCTGCACCACACGCCTTCCGACCCCCTTCGTGCTGCACGTGATGATGCTTCTGTCGCTCTCCCTGGAAGGCCGAGGGTGGGTTCATCAGGACCTGGCTTGACCAGAGCATCACTTGCTCCCACAGTTCAAGTGCACAAATGCCAACATAAAAAAGAGAATCTAGATACCAGGTCTGATCATCTGTCCCCAGAAAAAAATGGAATGTAAGGATTCAAAGGTACTTGGAGGGGCACCTGGGTGGCTCAGATGGTTAAGCATCTGCCTTCGGCTCAGGTCATGATCTCAGGGTCCTGGGATCGAGTCCTGCTTCAGGCTCCCAGCTCAGCAGGGAGTCTGCTTCTCGCTCTCCCTCTGCCTCTCCCCCGCTCATGCTCTCTCTCGGTATCTCTCTGTCTCAAATGAATAAATAAAATCTTATTTAAAAAAAAAAGATAGTTGGAAAAGCTAATTTTTTGCTTGTTGTGATACAGGCAAATGGGCAGATCATTAGCAATGTGCAAATGAAGAGAACTGCTCTCTCTCCTCAGTAACCTTTCACTTGGCAATCTGGAGCTTAAGGCACACTTCTAAAGTATGGGGACCACTCTTCCATCCTCCAAAAACTTAGGACTTCAGAATGGAGGGCGCAACTGTAATCAGGGGTTGGAAAGAAAGTTCGGGAATAGAGGGTGAGCTGCATGTGCAACCTTTCTGGTTGGAAGCCATACTGGTGCTTATGACTCAGCTAGACCAGTCATTAGAGGCATAAGCAGATTTTCCATCAACAACGAGGGGCTTGGTTCCAGAGTGCTCATTTGATCTTGCAACTGGTTATGGTCAACTCTTTCCAGTCTCTCATTACTTTCTCCCTCTGGTTATAGTGTGTCCTATTCCAGCTTCAAATCCCCTTCGGGGTCTCTTTAATATTCTCACGAGTGGATTGCCAAGGAGGCTCCCACACAGGCTTACAGAGAGATAAGCCCTAAGCATGGGAGCTTAGAGTCTGAAGAACCATGGGTATGTAGAGTGTATTTCTTTACTCAAGAACTTGGAAAATTCCAAGGACAATATGGCACAGTGTCCTAGCAGGCTACAAGAGGAGGAGAGGTTGACCCTTTGCTTGATCATCGGAGCACATGGTAACATATATCCATGGTAGTTCATGGAACACTTTTGTCTAGAATGATTTAAATGTCCATCCAAACCAGAGCCAGCCCAAAGTCTTCGGACAAGAGGAGAGGTTTGGTGAGTACCGATCTTTAGTGGAAGATATTTAAATGTTGTATTGATCACTAGGTCATGGTCTCCATCATCATCATCTTTTTTTTTTTTTTAAAGATTTTATTTATTTGACAGAGAGAGAGAGACAGCCAGCAAGAGAGGGAACACAGGCAGGGGGAGTGGGAGAGGAAGAAGCAGACTCCCAGCGGAGGAGCCTGATGTGGGGCTTTATCCTAGGTCTCCGGGATCACGCCTTGAGCCAAAGGCAGACGCTTAACGACTAAGCCACCCAGGAGACCGTCCATCATCATCTTCTATTTAAAGTGAGTTTGGACTCCAGAGTGCTTGTCGGTTTGAATCCTAGCTTTGCCATTCACTAGTTGTGGGACCTTGGGCAAGTTACTTAAGCACTCTGAGACTCACTCTTTTCATCTGCAAAATGGGGATAGTTGTGTGTGCGTGTGTATTGAACAAGATAGCACTTGCAATAGTGCCTTGCATGTAGTAAGCATGACATTAGTGTTAACAGCAATTGATGGTTTTGAGTTGTTACATCACCAATACATAGCTGGAAAAATTACAGTAATTACAACATCAGTTTACAAAAATGTAGGCTGTATTTCAATGCTCTTGAAAACCGTGCCGAGTGGAAAGCGGAGAGGTTACAAAATATAAGCAGGGCCACTCTGCAAACAGAGCCGGTAGTACTCAAGTCTCTAGACTCCAACACCCTTTCCACCGTGACCACATTGTTTTCCAAGAAAAAAGCAAGCTTGAAATTTTAACACAAGCAAGAAAATATGACTTCTACGGTCTCACCAGGGCTTAAGGGAATGGCAAGGGGAATTCACATGGAGTGTGGATGGTTTAATGCAAAGGATCATGGGGTCAGGGGCGAGAACTGGCTCTGTATGCCAACAACCTACGCACCTGTGTGGAAATGCAAGTACAGGCATAGTAGGCAGCGTAGGACTGATCATGAAAGAGAAAGAAGTAGTCATTCAATCATTTCTTTGTGCAATCATTCATTCATTCCTTCATTCCACAAACACTTACTATTTATACTGTGTGGCAGATTATATATTAGGGATGTAATAGTGAATGAGACATAATCCTTCCCATCAGCGGTTTTATAACCTGGGAGAGAGGATCGGCAATAAAATGTAATTAGAATACAATGTAGCAAGGGTTAAGTAATAATTAGCATTATTCCTATTTTATAGATGAGGTAAACTGAGTCTCAGAGTGGATAAAGTTCAAAGTCATAAAGCCGTGAGTGGCACAGTCAAGATTCAGTTCAGACCCTTGGGGCACAAAACCCGTGCTTTTAATCCCGCTCTAGGAGATGTTAATAGGTGTGCTAGAAAAGAAAATTGTTGTTGTTTGAAGTTGAAAAAGTTTGGGAAATCTGTGAACTAAATGCTCCTCTGAGAGAGCTGTAACACACATTAGCATATTCAAGGCTTTCAGCCACTTTGTGGCAAGAAGCACTATTTAGAAAAGCATTTCCCAAACATTCAAAACTTTCAGCCAAAGCATAGTGTACCGTATTGTCTATGATGGGGAAAAACGTAAAGAATACAGTGTACAGGGAATGCTCATTATTTCTCCCGACATTTAAGGAGTATTGGTGAATTGGCCAAGACGCATTCATTAATTGGGCCTTCTCAGGTTTTGTGATGTTAAATAATTAAATCCTGGTACACTCAGGAGTGAAGGAAGTAAAGAGAAATAGTATTTTTAGGCATGATTCTACGGTGAACAATTTTTAGCAATTGTGTTCTCTACGATCAATTATAGCAGCAGGGAGATTTTAAAAATTACAGAAAGTGCTTTTGTTCACTTCACACTCCTGACAGCAGTGACAGGTACCCACAAAGTAAAAAGCCCCTGGGAAGTGAAATGACGATTTTAGATGTGTGTTTTTTACTGTTGAAGAGCAGGCATATATGGGGGGGGGTGTTGAGGGTGGGGGAAGGTCACTGATCTACTTGGATCTTTTCTAGAAGTTTATTAGGACAGGTTTTTTCCACACCCCCAAATTTAATGGTATAAGTTGATTCATAAATAGAGCAAGATTTGAGAGAACCTATCTCCAAGGACTTGACTGCCCACTGGAGGCAGTAAGTGCATAATAACTCCAGTTAAGGAAGACAAGAAGAGCCAAGAGAAAGGGGGGAAAGTGCTTTGACGTGACTTCTATTAAGTAGAAAGACAAAGGCGGGAAGCTCCTCTGCTTGTATCCTACAGTGATTTGCCAATATGTAGGATGAGGTCTACCAAAACCCAATTTGACTTTCATGTTCCAACGATGCCCAGCTCTAAAGGGCATTTATGATTTTTAGCTGCGTGGAAAAAATTAAGTCATTTCATGCCACTTTCTTCTTGAAAGGAAAGGAAAGGGAAAGGAAAGGAAGGGAGGGAGGAAAGTAGGAATTGAGGGAGAGGGAGGGAAATATGAAAGAAAAAAGCAACTATCTTTAAACGCATTCCCTTTGATCACTGAATATCTCTTCTTCATACATATTTTACCATTTGCTAAATTTTCTTCTTTTCTTCTCCTGGGCTGATTCTGCATTGTAGAGCTATTAGTATCATTAATATATGTAATCTTACTATCCTTATCCTTTTCCCCAGACAACACCTTTTTAAAAAGCATTGTTTTAAACAGCACTATTCCCGTTCCGCGTTTTTTTCTGACATTGTTATCCATCGACTTTACCACCCTCGCTCCCACCACCGTCACTGCACACATACAGACATTCCTCGATGCGTCCAGGTCTGTACCAGGCATTGTATGTGCTGGATCTCTTCATATATACTGACAGTGGGGGAGGAATTAACTGTTCTTAATCCCGAGTTAAAGGTGAGAAGTTCAAGAGCCAGTGCTGGAATTGTCCAAGGCTTCACAACCAACACTTTGGTTATATTTTGACTGTTTCTTCCCCAGAGTCTGTGCATGTGCATAAGTTCTCCAGTGCTAGACTCTATGGGCTATTGTTATTACAGGATATTGTCCTACTCTTCAAACTCATGATTTCTGGCAAACAACTGGGTTAGTTAGATGGTGAGTGTGGTTTGGTCATTGGCTTGTTTAGGCCAATTGGTTTTGCAACATAATATTCTATTTGTTGTTATTATTATTATCTATTATTCTGTTTGCATTCAGGTTGCTAGATGAGTCTTGTCCAATGTTTCACAATTAAACTGTGTTAGTTTCCTTTTGTGGCTGTAACAAATTACCACAAACATAGTGGCTTCAAACAATACAAATTTATTATGTCACAGTTGCAGAGGAGGTCTGAAGTCTGAAATGAACCTCAGGAGGCTAAAACCAGGTATCAGCTGGGCTAACAGTTGTAGTTTCCAGGGGGAATCCATTTCTTGCCTCTTCAGTGTCTCGTGGCTGCACCCATTCCTTGGCTGATGGCCTCATCACTCTATCTCTGTTGCCATATCTTCTTCTCACATTCTGATCCTACTGCCTATCTCTTATAAGGACCCTTTTGATTATGTCGGGCCCATCCGGATGATCCAGGATAGTTTCCCCATCTATAGATCTTCAAAGTAATCACACCTGCAAAGTCCCTTTTGTCATGTAAGTCACATTCACAGGTTCTGGGGATTAGGATGTGGACCTCTTTGGGGGACCATTGTTCTGTATAGCACACTGTTCATTCAACAAATACTTACTGAGCAATTAATAAGTGCAGTGAATATGCTGGGCTCTGGGGAAATCACATGGAACAGCATGTGCTTGGGGGATAAAACAGCTGGTTATCTGTTCTCATGGAGTTTATACCTTAACAGAAGGAGCAGATGTTAAATAATAATTGCAAAGTTATTTAGCTTATTGTGCAATTGTTTTATTACAATTGTAATACGTTCTGGAAGGAGGGGATACGATGAAAGCCAAGGAATTCGGGCATCAGGAAAAGCTTCTGAGAGGAAATGACTTCTGAGTTGAGTTCTGATGTGGGTGACTATTTAGGTGAAGACGAGGGCCAAGCGTGGATATTGGGAGATGGCTGATTAAAACTTCAGGGGCACCTGGCTGGCTCAGTCTGTTAAGCATCTGCCTTTGGCTCAGGTCATGATACCAGGGTCCTGGGCTCAAGCCCCACATGGGGATCCCCACTCATCAAGAAGCCTGCTTCTCCCTCTCCCTCTGCCTGCTGCTCCCCCTGCTTGTGCTCTGTCAAATAAATAAAATCTTTAAAAAAACTTCAAATTTTGAAGTATCTTTTAGAACCGTCTGAATTCACTAGTCATTAGCTTTTCTTGAGCTAAGGGAAGAAAGAAGCATATTATCAAGAAAGAAATAGTTATTTTTTAAACTTTTCTAAAGTAGGCAAGAAACATTTTCAAATCTTGAATACCATATAAGTACCTTTCTTGAAATCATTTGATTTTTTTCTACTGAGTAGAAAGGGTAACTTAAATTTGCATTGTTACTGCTATATTTTGAAGATTTTTAAGATCTGTAAGAGTTTAATGACCTCCAAATTAGTCTTTAAACAAGTCTAAATAGATAAATTCTCCAAGATTCCAAATATGGGCTTACACCAAAATACAGCATGGTATCCTTGTCAAGATACCTCAAAATGCCCTGGGAAAAGATTGAACAGTAGACTGTATATCCAAGCACAGGGCTTAATGCTTTCCTCAGTTCTGTTAGAGTTTTAAGCCTTCGAGTCTTCAGGGCAATTTAATTTAGTGGTCTCTGATATTTAAAGCCTTTGTTTCTGCGATAATTTCTTGTCTAATGACCTTCAAAGAGTTTCATGGAGGCAAAATACATAAGAGATAATTGGAATCTCATTTAATTTTCACTCTTTTAGTTATGAGAAGAAGATTGGTAGTTCCCCCTACATTTTGGTCCTTTGATCTTCTTTTTCTGCAAACTAATTGTTCGTGGCCTTTGCTCATTTTTTTTCTTTTTGATTTTATAAAAACTCTTTGAATTGTGGAAAAATAATTCTTTGTGTGGTATATTACAAAAACATTCTCCCCCCGTTTTTTTTTTTTTGACTTTGCGTACGGCAGGTTTTTTATTAGTCAGATGTATTCATATTTCCCTTTGTGACTTCTGTATCACAAATTACAAATAAAATTGCTCAGATTTTCCTTCTTTTATGGTTCCATTTTTAATGTTTCAACCTTTAATTCACTTGGGATTTATTCTGCTGTAGGAAATAGCTAAACATTTAGCTTAAATTTTATTTCCAAATGGCTAGTCTTTAGTTCCATCCATTTATTGAATAAGCCAGTGTTGTACCACTGATATAAAATGCTATTTTTATCAAAAACAAGAATCTCCAACGCACTTGGGTTTATTTTTAGGCAGTATATTCTGTTTCCTTTTCAGTTGTTCCCACATCTAGAGGACTAGATCCCCCTGTCATTTATCTCATTGTTCAAAATTTTCTGAGATGTTTAAATAGGAACTTTACAAACATTGTCAAATAAACAACTCCACAACCAGCAATTTGTTTGAATTTTGATCTCTCATCTGTAAAATTAGGATAACGGAATAAGCTTGCAATTGTGTGGAAGGACTTTAAATGCTATATGACAAGTAACTAGGCCAGCTTTCGGTACGGGTGTAACAACTCAAATTGTGTTTGCCCTTGCCTTTTATCAGTCAGCCCTAATGTGTGCCTGTCACACAATAGGAGCTTAGTAAATGTATTTTATGAGAATAAAAGAATGACTGTCTATGCCTTAAAAGCCTATCAATTTTACCCGACACTTTTGACCTTAGTACCCTTTCTGGTCCTATTTACTAAAGATATGGTTGCCTTCTAGGTACAAACATGGGTTTATAAAGTGGAAAACTTTATTAACTCTTCCAGAGTATTGAGGTGGCACACACACAAAAATGCTCCAAAATTGTGTGTTATTCTTCCTTGAATGTATGTTCCCTTCACAAGTAAAATTTGATTTTTCTAATAGTTTGCCAAGTCACAGTTGAAGATCAGCCATCATTCAAAAAGGAAATTTCCTTAACCTGAAACTCTGACGATGACAAAAATGGCTCTTTATTATTGAATGATTTGTTTCCCCCTAAGTTTGGCTGTGTGAGAAAACATTCACATACTCTACAGGGTTACGGTGGGGAACAGGGGAAGAGCAAATATAAGCTGGAGAGGTTGACCAGACAACCAAATAGGAAGAGAAGCTTCTGTTTAGTTTTGTTTTGAACTATTATTTTGCTAGAACTCTCCATGGCAGCCATGGAGGCTCCAATAAGGTGATGATGACAGAGGAAGTAATTTTTTCTTCCTTGTTTGACACAGAGATTCTGTTTAACTGAGAGTGCTGAATTCATTTTTATTTTCTGTGCACACGCCACACACACAAAAGGCAAGTCATAATTACAATGTTGAGAGGACAAAGGTGGACTTTAGAGACTTAGGTTTTGTTAAACAGAGATGGTGCGGAGAAATTTACCCCAATACATACACACACAGGTACATACCATATTGGACAAAACGGAACTCATTGCAAAAGTGAGGGGAAGATTAGCTCACACAGCTGAAAGCACTGTGCGTAGAGCTCAGCTCATCATTAGGAACAGAAGGGCCCAGGTGACTGTACAGAATGAAATGTAGTGATTCATGAATCTTAGAAAATGTTCAATTTCTTGTCCATTTGTAATTTTTCCTAAACCTTACTACTTGAGATCTTCAATTAAAAGAGATGCTAGATATGTTATTTTGCACTTAATGTTTAAAAAATGAAAGTAAGTTCCTGAGATCAGCTTATTTATCTCTCAGTTGAATGAGAATTTGTCATGTGACATTTTCTCATAAAAAGGAGTACAACCTTCTCCTTCCGAAACCTTTTTATGTCAGCCTTGTGGTAATTTGGGTCCCAAGGAAGCATGGTTCCCCGTGTATGCATACACTCCCACACACTCAACATTGGAGAACTTCTAGTTCCTACAGCAATCAGACTCACTCGGGAAGAGCCATTTCAAAGTCTGGATTGCTTACCTAAGGCAACAGGTCCCTTCAAAGCAGTTTATTATTTTTCTAAAAAAATTTTTAAATTGGTATTAATATGGTGCCTTCATTAGAATCACCATTTATGTAAGATAAGAAGATGAAGACAAATGAGAAATAACTGGGAAGTTTTTCATAGCTCAAGGATGACCTCATGATAGACTAAGATGACTTAAAAAAGATAATTTCATTTCATGTTTAACCCCAATTAAACTTTATTTTATGTAGTACTTATTTGAAGTGATATTTTATTTTTATGTTACAATACACTTAATGTATATTTCAGTATATTTGCATTTTACTTCTGTTTATGAATTTTTGTATTTGAAATGTATTACTCTGTTTTACTGATTTCAAGTACTTAAAATTCATTATGTGAAATAAATACCAAAATAAGTTGAATTTTTACTCCAATATTTGAATGACTCTTTAGTTTAGCACTGGAAGACCTTCCAATCTGCCCCTTGTCTCCATTTCCAGCCTCCCTCCCACTCTCCCTCACCCAGTGATAAATAAATCTATCTACGTTTCTTTTCCCCTATAGAGCTTGCATCTGGCTACCTCTCTTCCTTTGCTTGATTCCCCTTCTCCTATCTGTGATGTTTACATTGAACAAGCACAACCGGTAGAATGGAATCTTAAAGCAAATTCATTCTAGATTTTCCCCTCCCACTGCCTTGCAGCCCTTTAAGTGGGTTGGAGGCCCAGGGGAAATAGGGGGAACGCATTTCCACTAGAGCACACGCTCTGAATATAATTCTCTTTTAATGTGGATCAAAGTGGTGTGAAGTAGGTCTTGACTATTCCTTTGAGATGTCTGTGAATGTAGCATGTCCCTGCAGCTCAGGGGTGGTTAGGAAGGGCATCTGTTCCAAGTTACAGGGTGTGCCTGGAGGGAGCAGCATAAATCGAGGAGGCTCTGCTCCTGGCCCAATGGGTGTCCTCTAACACTGATCTAATAAAGGCACGACTCCAGCGTGACAAGGTACACACGAAGGAACCACATTCAACTTTCAGTGTCAGAGTGCTGCTTTGCACACACCGCATTCCAGCAGCAAGCATTGGCTTGTTTTGTATGCAAATGAGACTAGGAGTGGTATAAATAATCCCCTCAAAGTAGGTAACACAAAACCATCTGGGTGGTCTTTACAATGCAGTCTGCAATCTTCCTCTTTCTGTTCCTTTCCTATCCTGTCTTGTCCTCCTTTCCATCCCCCCACCTCTACATACCCCCACTCCTGATGCCAGCTGAATTTTGTAGATTGTTTCTTGCTTCAGTTAATCATGGATGACGTTTGTCATGAACACGAGGTAGATAAGGATATGAGCCCGTAGCTAAAGGATAGGCAAAAAGTGGGCTTGGAATGTCAACTGCACTGTAGATGACGAATGGGCAGTTTATTAAGGTCCCTAAATGTCGTTCCACTTTTACTTTTGTTCCCACTGAAGTCAGACCCCGTTGCTCTACACTGTTGGGTTCTGCCCACCAGCTGGGTGGTCTTTACAATGCAGTCTGCAATCTTCCTCTTTCTGTTCCTTTCCTATCCTGTCTTGTCCTCCTTTCCATCCCCCCACCTCTACATACCCCCACTCCTGATGCCAGCTGAATTTTGTAGATTGTTTCTTGCTTCAGTTAATCATGGATGACGTTTGTCATGAACACGAGGTAGATAAGGATATGAGCCCGTAGCTAAAGGATAGGCAAAAAGTGGGCTTGGAATGTCAACTGCACTGTAGATGACGAATGGGCAGTATATTAAGGTCCCTAAATGCGTTCCACTTTTACTTTTGTTCCCACTGAAGTCAGACCCCGTTGCTCTACACTGTTGGGTTCTGCCCACCAGCTAGCTCCCCGGAGCAGAAGGACTCCCTTCTTCCCTCCACCTTGCAACATGCATTTCACGGGGACAATGGCTTGTGTCACGTTATTTGTATTTTACCAGAGTCAGAAACGCATGCAAAGCAGGACACTGAGGGTGCAGAGTCCTGCTTGTGAGGAATTACTGGTCCAGGATCAGTGGTTCAATTAAAAGTAACTATACCCCGGGAGTAGCAGTGAGGCCTACAGCATACTGGGGAAGAGCTTGGGCTTTAAAGACAAACAGACCTGGGGCTGAATCCTCTCATTGCCACTTATTAGATTTGTAATCTCCTAAATTCACCTAGACTCAATTTCTTCACCTGTAAAACAACCCCCACCCCCTAGGAGCACTGTTAAATGAGATCACACATGTCAAGTGCAGCGCTGGTATGTTATCCGGACACCAGACATGTGCCTGGCACAATGGAGGCAACAAAGATGGGCAAGATGCAGACCCGCCACCTTGAGAAGCTTACATCTTTTTTTTTTTTTTTAAAAGATTTTTATTTATTTATTCATTCGACAGAGATAGAGACAGCCAGCGGGAGAGAGAACACAAGCAGCGGGAGTGGGAGAGGAAGAAGCAGGCTCATAATGGAAGAGCCTGATGTGGGGCTCGATCCCATAACACCGGGATCACGCCCTGAGCCAAAGGCAGACGCTTAACCGCTCGGCCACCCAGGTGGCCCCCAATAAGCTTACATCTTAATAAGAAAATCTATGTAAGCTTAATATTTTAATATCTCTCTGCCATACTTCCCTCATCTATAACATGTAGACAACAATACCTATTTCATAAGAGTAAATGACTCATGTACATAAAGCATTTAGAACCACACTGGCACATCATAGTACTTCAAAGGTATTTATGATGCTGATGGAAAGCAGAGTTTATATTTTGTGGAGAGGATAAGAAATTACTTTACAGAGAAAGTGACTGAGACATGAGCTCAGATGGTGGGCCTGGTATTGATAGGGCATCCTGGCTGGAAGGAATGATCGAGAAGAAGGGTACAGAGGTGGGAAGGTTAAGGCGAGCTCAAGAAAAAGTCAATCACTCCATTTTGGCTGCAGCAGGGGATACACAAGAGAACCAGGAAGTCCAGAAGGGCTTTTTGAGAATCCTGAAACTCTAAGTGAAAATGTATACCTCACTGGGGAGGCAATATAGAGATCATAATCTGGGCACAGATATAGGCACTGGGAAAATTGATGTGCCCATGAAATAAGGGGAATCAGAATTTCCATCAGTGTTGCAAATGAGAAACTAGTGGCACTTTGTCTATTCATTCAACAAATACTTCTTTGTTATATGTGAGGCATTGGGTGTATGGTAGTGACCAAGGCAGAGTCCTCCTGCAGGTGACAGCCTAGTGGCAGAGATGGATAGACAGGCAAATCACCCGGGTCTATCATTTAAAGCAAGGCGGGTTCCGTGGAGGGACCTACAAGAGCTTCGACAAGAGGGGTATGTAGAACGAGTCAGGGATGCACTCCCTGAAGAAGCAACATGTGAGCTGAGATCTGAAGGATGAGGGAAAAACTGCTTTCCACATCAAGGCACAGAGGTGGAGTGCCAAGATCAAATTTACCTCATAAAAGGCCTTTCTAGCATACGGGTGGAGAATTTTTTTGGAAAGCAGGCAAGAGCAGAATTTGGTTGGACTAACTAGGAAGCTAGAGCAGGAGTGACATCAAAGGATGACTGTTGGAATCCTTCATGTGGTGAAACCGTTACACACACAAAACACAATGAACCTCACAGGTAAAAGAAGCCAGACACAGGGAAGACCATATTGTATGATTCCATTTATATGACATTCAAGAACAGAACTTTATATGAGTGAACTAATCCGTGGTGATAGATTTTAGAACAGTGGCTACATTAAGGGGTAGGTATTGACTGGGACAGTCATGAGGGAGGCTTCTGGCAGCAGGCTGGAAATTATGTACATCTGTAGTAGGTAGGTAATTCTCCCTACTAATTCACGCCTGCTTTGTAGGTGTAGTTTGTGTGCCATGGAAATGAAAAGAAGGTCTGATATATATCATTAAAAAAATACATGCTCAAAGTGCAATGTTAACGGGGAAAAGTAGGATAAAAATTACATATACAATATCATAACTCTCAAAAAATAAATAACAATAATTTATTTAAAAATTAAAAGGAAAACGTCTAACATTTTGACATTGGTTATTTGTGGTGGTGGGATTTCAGCTGACTGATGTGAAGAGACAACCCGGGAAGGATTTTCAGAAACACTGACAATGACAATGAATCATGGAACACAACATCAAAAACTAAGGATGTACTGTATGGTGACTAACATAACAATAAAAATTATAAAAAAAAAAAACAAAACAAAACACTGACAATGGATAGGAGATTAACCAACTGCTCTCAGCAGGATAGGGATAGGAATCCTAGTTCTATTCTTTCCTAAGGGAGTAACCTTCAGCAAGTTACATAACCTCTTTACTCCAGTTTCCACAACATTAAAAAAGGGGTCATAATGAACAATGGTGACTCCATCCTGGAATTGTCTGGGGGACTAAATAAGGTGAAGGGTAAGCACAGTGCCCTGGAAGACAGTGAGTCCTCAGGAAGCATCAGTTGTTGCTATTAAAGAAAGCCTGGAGGCAGAAGAGAGTGAAGCTGTCCATGTTTGCACCAACTGCCCCTCCTCTAGGACACTTGGAGGGATGGTGGCTGGTGATGGGGATTTGAAAAGGAGGAAGAAGGTCCAGAACAGCAACTGGGGGAAGGTCAAGCTGACCAGGGAGCATGCCCTGCTGGGGTACAAGCTGAGCATTTCCAGGGTGAAATCCTCCCCCTCCCTCCCAGCCAGGAAGGATGGCTGAAAGGCTCCCGAGTTAGGAATTGCAAAGGGTGTTGTGATGGGAAGACAAGGAAATGGTATTCCGAGTATAAACTCCATAGGGTACGAAAATAAAGCATGTCATTTTACATGGGATAGTTTAAAGTTGAACATCTTGTGACTATGTATAACTGTCGGTGTGATGTATATATAACGTGATTTTTATTTAAGGAAATGACAAAAAACCTGCATCACTTGCCTTCGTAGAGACACGTTTCCTCTGTGTATTATCAATGGTGAATATTATGATACCATATTCGCATGCCATATGAACACATGAAAAAAATTTTCTTAATTGAAAGTGCCTACCCCTTCTAGAAACCACTGGATTCCAAAGCTTCTAGAATTTGGGGAAATGTAATTGGCACATAGTCAATAACCTAGGAAGCATGACATGCACTCATACTCCAGGTATTCGCACCTCTCTCTTCCTTCTCAAGGGGAAAGGTTATGATATTTAATGCTATCAGTCAGAAGCAGCACATTCATTGGTTAGGCCACAAAGTGTTAAACTCACTTTATTTCAATGAGAATAAAAAAGGAATTTACATAAAACAAAAACCTATTGTGCCATACACAGAAAAACTATAATTCTGGAATAGGAGGCATAGAATTTTATTTTATTTTTATTTTATTTTATTTTACTTTACTTATAGGAAGCTTCTGAAAAATCAATATTTTGAGGCCTAACTAGATTTACTCTCACTCAGAATGTGCTGAGAATATTGTCAACATTCGCAGCTCTGTCTGCTGCTTTCCAATTGAAAATTGTCCAACTTGATATAATGCACACAGGGTGCTCTGAAGAGTTATACTGAATAATAATGATATTGGCTACCACTTTAATTAATACTTTTTTTATGTAGCAGGTATCCTGCTGAGCATTTTGGGTGTATTAGCTCACTTACTTCCCACAACAAACCTATGAGGGAGGTATTTTAGGCATTTTACTATACCCATTTTATGGGTGAGAACAATAAAGCTCAGACTAGGGTGACCAACTGCTCAGTTTTTCCCAGGATGTAGGACTTTCAGTGCTTATCCCAGGAAAGTCCTGGGCAAAATGGCTGAGTTTATCTTTCTATAAAAGTGACCTGCATGATTTTTAAATGGTAGAGAGAAATTTAACCTCTTTATAAATATCTATGCCCCCAACAGGGGAGCAGCTAGATACACAAGACAACTCTTAACCAGAATAAAGAGACAAATAGATAATAATACGTTAATAGCAGGGGACCTCAACACTCCACTCTCAGCAACAGACAGAACACCTAAGGAGAAAATCAACAAAGAAACAAGAGATTTGAATGACATACTGGACCATATGGACCTCATAGATATGTACAGAACACTACACCCCAGAACAACAGAATACTCATTCTTTTCNTTCTCCAGAATAGACCATATACTGGGTTATAAAACAGGTGTCAACTGATACCAAAAGACTGAGATTATTCCTTTCATATTCTCAGACCACAATGCTTTGAAACTGGAACTCAACCACAAGGAAAAATTTGGAAGAAACTCAAACACTTGTAAACTAAGAACCATCCTGCTTAAGAGTGATAGGGTAAACCAGAGAATTAAAGAAGAGCTTAAACAATTTATGGAAACCAATGAGAACGAAAACACATGAGTCAAAAACCTATGGGACTCTGCAAAGTCAGTCCTAAGGGGAAAATATATAGCCATCCAAGCCTCACTCAAAAGAATAGAAAAATCTAAAATGCAGTTTTTAAACTTTCACCTTAAGAAGCTGAAGCTGGAACAGAGGAAAAGGCCTAACCCACACATGAGAAGGCAGTTGATCAAGATTAAAGCAGAGATCAATGAATTAGAAACCAGGAGAACAGTAGAGCAGATCAACAAAACTAGAAGCTGGTTCTTTGAAGGAATAAATAAGATCGATAAGCCAGAGGCCAGACTTATTCAAAATTATAGAGAAAGGACCCAAATTAATAAAATTATGAATGAAAGGGGAGAGATCACGACCAAAACCAAAGAAATAAAAAGAATCATTAGAAACTATTATCCACAACTATATGCCAATAAATTAAACAACCTGGAAGAAATGGATGCCTTCCTGGAAACCTATAAACTACCAAGTCTGAAACAGGAAGAAATTGATTATTTAAACAGACCGATTAATTATGAAGAGATTGAAGCAGTGATAAAAAACCTCCCCCAAAACGAGAATCCAGGGCCTGACAGATTCCCAGGGGAATTCTACCAAACATTCAAAGAAGAAATAATACTTATTCTCCTAAAGCTATTTCAAAAAACAGAAACAGAAGGAAAACTACCAAACTCATTGTATGAGGTCAGTATTACCTTGATCCCCAAACCAGGCAAAGACCCCATCAAAAAGGAGAATTACGGACCGATATGCCTAATGAATATGGACGCCAAAATTCTCAACAAGATCCTAGCTAATAGGATCCAACAGTACATTAAAAGGATTATCCATCATGACCAAGTGGGATTCATCCCTAGGATGCAAGCGTGGTTCAACATTTGCATATCGATCAGTGTGATAGATCATATCAACAAGAAAAGAGTCAAGAACCATATGATCCTCTCAATTGATGCAGAAAAATCATTTGACAAAATACAGCATCCTTTCCTGATTAAAACCCTTCAGAGTGTAGGGATAGAGGGTACATTCCTCAATTTCATAAAAACCATCTATGAAAAGCCTACAGTGAATATCATTCTCAATGAGGAAAAGCTGAAGGCCTTTCCCTTAAGATCAGGAACATGACAAGGATGCCCACTCTCACCATTATTGTTCAACATAGTACTAGAATTCCTTGCAACAGCAATCAGACTACAAAAAAGAATAAAATGTATTCAAATCAGCAAAAGAAGTCAAACTGTCTCTCTTCGCAGATGACATGATACTCTATATGGAAAACCCAAAAGACTCCCCCACCCAAATCACTAGAACTCATAGAACAATACAGTAATGTGGCAGGATACAAAATCAATGCTCAGAAATCAGTTGCATTTCAATATACCAACAATAAGACTGAAGAAAGAGAAATTAGGGAATCAATTCCATTTACAACAGCACCAAAAATCATATGATACCTCAGAATTAACCAGAGAGGTAAAGGATCTATATTCTAGAAACTACAGATCACTGCTGAAAGACATTGAAGAAGACACAAAAAGATGGAAAAAAATTCCATGCTCACGGATCGGAAGAATAAACATAGTTAAAGTGTCTATGCTACCCAGAGCAATCTATACTTTCAACGCCATCCCGATCAAAATAACAATGACATTTTTCAAGGAGCTGGAAGAAATAGCCCTTAAATTTGTGTGGAACCAGAAAAGGCCCCAAATCGCCAAGGAAATGCNAAATTTGTGTGGAACCAGAAAAGGCCCCAAATCGCCAAGGAAATGCTGAAAAGGAAAAACAAAGCTGGGGACATCATGTTGCCTGATTTCAAGCTATACTACAAAGCTGTGATCACCAAGGCAGCATGGTGAGGGCACAAAAACAGACACATAGACCAACTGAACAGAATAGAGGCTCCAGAAATGGACCCTTGGCTCTAGGGTCAACAATCTTTGACAAAGCAGGAAAAAACATCCAGTGGAAGAAAGACAGTCTCTTCAATAAATGGTGCTGGGAAAATTGGACAGCTATATGCAAAAGAATGAAACTTGGCCACTCTCTCACATCATACACAAAGATAAACTCCAAATGGATGAAAGACCTCGATGTGAGACAGGAATCCATCAAAATCATAGAGGAGAACATAGGCTGTAACCTCTTTTACATCGGCCACAGCAACTTTTTTCATGACACATCTCCAAAGGCAAGAGAAACAAAAGCAAAAATGAACTTGTGGGACTTCATCAAGGTAAAAAGCTTCTGCACAGCAAAGGAAACAGTCATCAAAACTAAGAGGCAGCCCACGGAATGGGAGAAGATACTTGCGAATGACACTACAGATCCTTTTACTTTTATAGAACCCCCCCTTAAGATCTACACTACCCCCTAAAAGATCTATAAAGAACTTCTCAAACTCAATACACGAGAAACAAATAATCAAAAAACGGGCAGAAGATATGAAGACACTTTTCCAATGAAGACATACAAATGGCTAACAGACACATGAAAAAATGCTCAAAATCATTAGCCATCAGGGAAATTCAAATCAAAACCACATCGAGATACCACCGTACGCCAGTTAGAATGGCGAAAATATACAAGGCGAGAAACAACAAATGTTGGAGAGGATGTGGAGAAAGGGGAACCCTCTTACACTGTTGGTGGGAATGCAAGTTGGTACAGCCACTTTGGAAAACAGTGTGGAGGTCCCTCAAAAAGTTATAAATAAAGCTACCCTATGACCCAGCTATTGCACTACTGGGTATTTACCCCAAAGATACAGTTGTAGTGAAGAGAAGGGCCATATGCATCCCAATGTTCATCGCAGCATTGTCCACAATGGCTAAATTGTGGAAGGAGCAGAGATGCCCTTTAACAGACGAATGGATAAAGAAGATGTGGTCCATATATACAATGGAATATTACTCAGCCATCAGAAAGAATGATTACACAACATTTGCAGCAACATGGATGGGACTGGAGGAGATTATGCTAAGTGAAATAAGTCAAGCAGAGAAAGACAATTACCATATGGTTTCACTCATTTATGGAACATAAGATATAGCAGGGAGATCGGTAGGAGAAGGAAGGGAAGAATGAAGGGGGGGGGTAAACAGAAGGGGGAATGAACCATGAGAGACTATGGACTCCGGGAAACAAGCTGAGGGCTTCAGAGGGGAGGAGGGTGGGGATTGGGCTAGGTCGGTGATGGGTATTAAGGAGGGCACATATTGCATGGAGCACTGGTTGTTATACTCAAACAATGAATCATGGAACACTACATCAGAAACTAATGATGTACTGCATGGTGACTAACATAATAAAAAATTTAAAAAAATAATAGGAGCTGTAGTGTCTTGGGAGTATAATGTCATTTTCTGCCACGTGGACTGAGCAGTTGGAAAGCTAATCTGTAGGATGTGGTTCAGGCGTCAGAACCCAGTGTATGCAGTGAGGAAGCCTGGGGAGAACGTTACCCTGTGTTTGTGGTGACTTCCAAGTCCCATTTCCATCTCTGTGTGAGGCCTGGCAAGATGGCCTCTTAACCTTTTGTGAGCACTTGAGTTAAGAGGTCAAAAGAGAGTCATCTGCTTGGCTCCAGGGCTTCTTCATGAGAGGTGGAGGGGAAGGTAACTTAAAGTATAAAAGGAGGCCACATATTCTAATTTGTGGGGCAAGCTGTATATAGCAGATAAAGTCCATTAGCAAACTAATGTCTACTAAGGGTCAGTAACTTAATGGTTCTGAACTTAATGGTTCATTTAACTGATGACTGCTGTCTTTATGGGGGTCTAATATTTAGTGGGTTCAGGAGGGTGATAAATAGGGCTCTGCTTAACCTTTTTTTTTTTTTAAACCTACAGCCAATATCCCATCTGTGGTAATCCAGGACCACCAACTAATCATATGATATCCAAGACCTATTCATTTTCTCTGCAGATAGAGCACAATTTCAAGTAAGTGAACTTGATTACAGGAGTGGAAATGGGGTCCCCACAGTCAAAGAGTGATGCTGATGGTCTTTACACTGAGGAATAGGAGAGGAGAACTAGGTATGTGGTATTCTTTCCAGAGTCCTCTAAGATCAGAGTTTCATCATCAAAAGACTGAAAGTGAGAAACGGTCCTTCATATAAGAATAGAAAATGCTGAGTCTCATAAATCCAGAGAAGTGTAAGACCACTAGAATGTACAAGATGCAAAGAAGTGGCAAAGCAGCATATGTGCTCTTCACCAGCCGTGGGACAGAAAGCCCAGGTGATGCATACAATGTGAAATCCTTAGGAAATCTCCAAATTCATAATAACCATTCCCACCCAGTATTGTTTTCCCATAGCAGCAAGAAGACCAAAATAGTCACATTTTAATTCACTTCCTTTTACTACCTTTACTGGTACAGAGGTGTGCAGGAATGAGGCATGTGGTAGGGGACCAGGGGTGGTGGGGGAGGAGATATCAACACATTTGGCAGAGCTAATTAACAAGTTTAATTAGGATCATAGTAGAATGAAGTCAATGATGATGATGATCAGCATAAATCAAGAGAGGGGAGCAAGGTCAGGGCTAACAGACAGTCCAAGTAACAGCCTATGGCAGCGAGTGAGGACAGGGCCTTCCACATATGAAAGCTCTCAAATTCAGACCTTCACATCACTTTCAAAGTAAGTTTATATATCAATATATAGTCACAGAGATACACTCACAACACTGAAAGAAGATCTTCCTCATGCAACTTAATACTTATATCCCATTTCTGGACCACACTCAAAGCACGCTATGAATTTATTCATTTCCCTAAATCTTACACAGTAGTCCCCCTCCTATCTGTAGTTTGTTTTCCAAGGTTGCAGTGAGCAGTGGTCTGCTGTGGTCTGGGAGCAGATGATTCTCCTTCTAACATATCATCTGAAAGTCAAAAGTAGCTTAACAATACATCACAGTGCCTCGTCATCCACCTCCCTTCATCTCATCATGTGGACATTTTATCATCTCACATCATCACAAGAAGAAGGGTGAGTACAGAGCAATAAATATTTTCAGAGAGAGAGAGAGAGAGAGAGAGAGAGAGATAGAGACCACATTCACATAACTTATATTACAGTGTACTGTTATACTTGTTCTATTTTATTATTGTTGTTAATCATTTCCTGTGCCTAATTTATAAATTAAACTTTATCACAAGTATATATGCATGTATAGGAAAAAATAATATATATATTTCAGTACTATCTGGTTTCAGGCATCTGCTGGGGGTCCTTGGAATGTATCTCCTCTGGATAAGGGAGGACTGCTATAATTATCTTGTGAATGGCACAGATATTGTTTTGTATTTTTGGTGTCTAAAAAATACATTAATTACATTTAAGGCATACTATGTTATAAACCTTGTTACACATTTTCTTCTAAAAAATGTTATCAGTTTAGGCCTCTCCTGATGAGAGCTCCTAGTTTGGAATACAAGAGTTTATGATTTAGAGGAAAGCATAAATAAATCCCTGGAAGCAAGGTGAGATACACAGAAGACAAGCATCAGGTTTGCTATGGCAACCAATGGCATGACGGAGGTCAAAACCAGGCAGAGGAGGACTCAGCACCTGGTCCCTGGCTAGCACTGGCTGCTCCTGGAAGTAGCCCCTCCCTGCACGACCCAGGTTCTTGGGGGGAATGCCTGAGTATTCAGGTGTCCCACTTCCCAAAAACATCCTGTGGCTTGCTGATGGGCAGGAAATGTAATTGCTGAATAATTAGTCCATGAATCATTGAGAATTGACTGGTATGAAATAATGAGGAGGGATGCCCTCTGGGTTAGGAAACACATTTACTACTGGAAGCCTGAAATTCAGGTAAAACTAATTCATAAGGTTGTCATTTTCAGCACCTATATCAACCCCAAACTGTATATGATTGATTAATACAAGTGGTAAGAAGAGGAAGGCACTATATAGTTTGGCATTATTAAAAGGAAAAATGTCTATCAGCAAACAACTAATATGGGTACTTGAAAATTACTCACAAATCAAACTAATGGTGAACAGAACCATGAGGAGGGATGATTTACTACCTCTGTCTTTCCTCAAATGGCCCACCCCATACTAATGAGAATTTGTTATCTTAGGACTTTGAGTCATCTCAAAGGAAAAAAAAGAGGGCCATACTCAGGGAGTGGCCTTCTTTGGGTGGTTTGCTGGGACCATTCTTCTCTAACACCTTGTATTCATTTGTTGTCATTTGAGGTGGGGACTGTCCCTTGTACAGTTCACATCTGCAGTACCTAGGATAGGGTCTGTCAGTCCTCTCTGATCCTTGTGCTTAAATGTCTCATGCATCTGCCACTCTCCAGCCAGCTACAGAAGAGCAATGGGTTGCTCAACCAATCCAGTCCACAGCCCTTTTACTCCCAGCACACGTGATAGCTAATCTTTGGCTCCCCCTTTTGAGTATCTGCATGCATTGCCCTCTTTAGCTTCTGGGACTTTTTCCCACCTGCCTCTCAGGTTCCCTGATCTAGACCCAGCAGGACCTGTCTGGTAAAGCTGACATTTCCTCCAGAGTACCTGGCTCATACTAGGTATATAAGCAGATTCAATTTCTTTGGAGCAGTCTAGTCATAGCTCACCTGTAGTGATACTTTTGTTCTTTTAAAATAATTCAACAAACATTTACGGAAGGCCTCAATATATCCTGAAGACTCAAATATAGCACCAAGCCCTGAAGATACAAAACCCTCTATTTCCCCTCCCTCCCTCCCTCCCCCCTTCCTCCCTTCCTTCCTTCCTTCCTTCCTTCCTTCCATGTATTCAGTATTTTGCTAAGTACCTAGAGATGCAGAGATGAATAAAATGCATTCCTGGCTCTCAGAAGGTTTTCAATCTAGTTAGTGACTCACAAAAGTCCATGGAGGATGAATTTACACAAAGATGTGGTAAGTGCTGTGCTAGGGTTTGCACAGGGTCCCAGGATTGTGTGTGTCTCTCTCTCTCTCTCTCTCTCTCTGTGTGTGTGTGTGTGTGTTGTCAGCAGTGGAAATGTCATCTATCTTAGCCTGCAGAGGGTCAGGAAAGCTTCCAGAGGAAGTGACCCTGGAGCTGAGGTCTAGAAAAGTAGAATTTGTCCGGGGTGGAGGTTTTGGATGCACCAAGCAGGGGGAACACCTTATGCAAATGTCCCGAGGCCAAAACCTCTTGGTGTGTGTGGGGAATTACAAGTGATCTGGAGTGTGGAGGGATGAATCTGAAAATGTCCTTGGGGACTGATTTATAAATAGCCCTGTGTGTGTCACTATGGAATCCTGCAAAAGTGTGAAGACTGAAGAATTTTACGTTCGTGCCACATTAGTCTGGTATTTAAAAGATTTTGGCCAGCTAGTATGCCGATTGTTGACCTGCAGGCCAACGGGCAGGCCTGCAAACCTAGAATCCAGTTAGGAGCAGGAACAGTAATAGAAGTATGCGTTAAAAAGAAAGCGTCTCTGCGTTCCAAACCCTCACAGTCTGGGGCTCAACAGAAATCATTTACCATAATAGAGTGAGGTACATATTAATACAGGCAGGTGCACAGCAAGCCCTAGCACTGGTTACCACTGTGGACCGTACGATTTTAAGTTCCTCTTGTCTTTAAAATTCTGCAGCTCTAGGCTACCTACTTGTGGGGAATGATGCCTCTGAGCCTCTCTGCTTTGAGGCTTAATGGCATATAAAAGAGGAATCACATAAGAATATTCATCATAATACCAGTAAACAACCCGAAAACCCATCCATGGGAGAGTGAAAGAATAGACTCTTGTAGAGACACAATATTCTATATAGTCAGAGGGAATGAACTACAGCAATGACACTATGTTATGTTATGGATGAAACTTAGACACATAAATCTAAGTGGTAGGTCCCAAAAGATTATATTCAATGTTATACTCTCTTCATAAATTAAAGAAATAACTAAAATATGTTTTAAAGAAATATATATATAATAAATACAGTAAATTCTAATTATTTTATGTAATTATATTACCATTAATTATTAATCATTAAGATATTAATCCATTAATATTCTATTAAGATTACTTTTCTACATTATATTGACATATACTTCTTATATGCTAATTGTAATATAATATGTCATTATCAATTATTAGCATAAATACATATAGAAATTTAACATAATATATTAACATAAGTATATATACATATATACTAAAACTACAGAAAAAGGAAAGCAAGAGAAAGATGAACATGGGTTTTATTACCTGGATAGAGAAAAGCATGAGAATGAATGGCAGAGGGACTGGATGGTTGGAGTAAATTATAACCAAGTTTCTAGACTTAGTTTGGGGTGGTGGGTTTGGAAGCTAATCACATTATTCAAAGTAACTAAGTAACTAAATAATAAATATAAGAAAGCCATGTATGGATCCTTGATGAGAAAATGTCCTGAACAGGAAGGAATATGATTTATCTGATCCAGTGCACCTAAACTCAAAAAGGAAAGAAACATAAGAGAATGAAGGAAGCAGACAGATTATAACGGCGCCCATGCGGGATTCTGAGGGGCACCAGCTGGGGCTAGGGAAGCGGAGAGGGCCAGGAAGCCTGTGAGGGCGGAGAGAGGAGACGAACCTAAGAACATAGCCTGGGACCCAAGCTGGGAGAGAAGGGAAAGGCTGAGACTCTTCGGGGAGCTCAGGAGAAGGGGCTAAATGCTTAGGTCCGGACGTAGGCTCTGGTTACTTGTTGGTAAAATTCCTTCGGAAAGGCTCTTGAGAAACCGAGCCAGGGGCCACACTTTGACCCAAGGGCAGCCTTTGGCGGACAACAGATCTGAGTCAGATCTGAATGTTCCACTACTAACAAGAACAGAAACACAGCTCAAGCCCTTGTTCGGTGAGTACATCCTGCTGGAAGGGGAACCGGCTGCCTGGCAACTTTCCTGTTGCCCCCACATCCCCGCAACTGACCCAGGTTAATGTGCCGGCATACTCACAGTTTTATGATGTCCGGTCCAAACATTCTTATCACTAAATAGCAGGTGGTCTTCAAGAACAGCTTCTCTAAGAAGAAATAAAGAAGGGGAAATAGATTATTTTTTATTCTGATGACTTTAACATATGAATTAAAAATAATCTTTACTAGGAATTGATGCTGAATGATTTATCATTAATTCAAGTGATTGTAAGGGTTTAGGGGAAATGTTACAGTTAATGTATTCATTAAAACATCATCTTAGGTTTATGTGAATGCCACTTTGTTTACCATACATGATAAACATCACCAGTTTATTATAAAAATACAGTTAAATTTTTGGGTTTTATTTTCTTTTGTATAGCAAGGAACCTCTGAATGTTAAGATCTCCTTTGTTGAAATAAAAGAAATAGGACTCACTTTAAAGTAAATAATATGAAATATAGCTTTGTTAAAAATGCTCTTCTTTCATGTTCATTTGGGAAAAAAAGATCGCATTTTGGCTATTTATTTTTGGTCCTGGTATTCCAGAATTAGGAGACTGTCAAGATCCCTGTACTGCTATCTGCCCCAGACACACAGACACTCCCCACCAACACAGACACACACACACACACACACACACACACACACACACACACACACAAAGCAATCTCCTTCCTCTCCATTGTGACAGTACAGGGATGCTTTGTGGATTGATCTGTACAATGAAACTTGTGAACTCTCTAGTCCTGTTTTTCCAGTTTGTGAGTCCACTGTGAAACCTTGGGAATTAGAACCTTAGCACAATTAGGACAGATGGGCCATCCTGGGAAAAGATGGGAATCTCTCCCTGGTGAGAATTTATCTTGTCATGCTTATCTCAAACTGGGCTACCCACACCTTGCTTGGAGGACAGGGTAATGAAAGAACAGGATAAATAGGGGGAAATCTCTCTAGGACTTCATTTGTGCTCAGTAGTAAATAATGTAAATATTACTTTTGTATTACCATAGATCTATTCATAGGACTTTTCTTTTTCTACAATAAAGCAGGAACTTCAAATATACTATGCTTTTGAGGTAGGAATTTAAAACTATATCCCCACATTGACCTTACAGAAATGAAAAGAAGCATGGGGTAATACCATGACATCCGATGTCAGCAAATTAGATAATTAGATGAGATGGACAAATTCCTAGAAAGACAGGCTGCCAAAACTGACTCAAGAATAGACAGACAATCTGGATAGATGTATAACAAGAGATTGAATTAGTAATCAAAAGCTTCCCCCAAAGAAAAGCCCAGAACCAGATGGCTTCACTGGTGACTAGTACCAAACACCTAAAGAAAGCATCTGAATAGACTTTCTCCAAAGAAGATATATGAATGGCCACTAAACACATGCTCAACTTCTTTAGCTACTAAGGAAATGCAAATCAAAGGCACAAGGAGATACCACTTCATACCCACTATGATATGCTATAATAAAAACGACAGATAACAGCAAGTACTGATGTGGAGATACTAGAACCGTCATACACTGCTGGTGGAAACATAAAATGGTGTGGCCACCTTGGTTAATGGTGTGACAGTTCCTCAAATGGTTCAACATACAGTTGCTGTATGATCCAACAAGTCCATTCATAGGTATATACCCAAAAGAATAAAAAATACACATCCACGCAAAAACCTGTACACAAACGTTCATAGAGATATTATTTAAAATAGCCGAGAAGTGGAAACAATTCAACCCAAATGTCCATTTACAAATGAATGAATGCACTAAGTGGGCTATATCCATGCAATAGAATAGTATTCAGCTGTGAAGAGTAATGAAGCTACATGCCACACATGGATGAATATTAAGAACATTATGCTAAGTGAAAGAAAGGAAATGTCCGGAATGGGCAAACGCTTGGAGACAGAAAATAGTGGTTGCTTAGGTCTGGGGAGGATAGATATCTGGGGCTGTGACAGCTCAGAGGTGCAAGGGTCCTTTTTCGTATGCTGAAAATGTTCTAAAATTCATCGTGGGGATCGATGCCCATCTCTGGGAATATACTAAACGCCATTGAGTTATACATTCTAATGGGTGAATTGCATAGTATGTGAATTATACCTTAATACACATGTTTTAAAATAAAAACATCTCTTCCCCCTGGTTGCTCCTTTTCAGGGGCACTGCAGTGGAGAGCGTCAAGAGCCTCTGATGTCATAGGACTCAGAGCTTGGATTTCAGCCCCTGTCGACCTGCTTCTGCCCTTCAGTGGTTTACCCTTTCTGGGTTTTGATTCCCTCATCTGAAAAATGTGCGAAAGGGATTCAGTCCCCTTCACTAGCCCATCTAGGAACTTGGGAGAATTATGTAACAGACATTCAAAATTACATGAATTGGCAAAGCACTCTGCAAGTGAGTTTCAAGTATGCCTAACGTAGAACTAGTTTAGCCGAGAGCTGGGCAATATTTTGCTCTTGCAGTACTGCTTCAAAGAGAAAATTTGCCTTCTTTCTGGTAAAATAAAAGATGGGGTGTGTGTGTGTGTGTCTGTATTTTTTTAGAACCTTGTTTTTCTCAAGTTGAAACGAGTGGCTGAAAGTTTCTCCTTGTTCTCTGAGTTGGACCATCCAAATGATCCATTTCTTGAATGGATTCTGTGATCATTTCTCAGATGGATTCTGTGATGATTAAGAGTGAGGGGCTCCTGGAGCAACAGCTGGTCTGGAGCATGAGATGGCCCCTTGACAGCTAAATTCTAGATCAGCACAGAGTGGAGATAGGCAAAGTCTCCAGAGCAAGCCGGATAGGGCCCAGTCAGCATGATCAGATGTAACCTCACCGTTACTGATACAATCACGGAAAAGATTGTTACTGATGTAAAATGTATACAGTTAAACTGTGACCAGGAAGGTACAAGAGCATTTAATTTCTACAGAGTCAGACTTGGAACAGCACAGGAGAAAAAAAATGTGGCCATTTCCAAGGGCAAAGGAGGGTTAAAAAGGGGCAAGTGAGCCATCATCATACATTAGGTGTACATGTGTGTGTGAATAAAACCCAGAACATTCTAGGTAGTAAGTCACCTTCACATTTACCACGAAGAAGTTTCTCATAAGAACCTTTTGAAGGAGTGTTTATTCTTACCCTTGTTCTATAAGGAGGAACGTTAAGGTTTAGAGAGCTTAAAGCCCCAAATCACAGATCTATGGCACGGTTCAGTAAGAGATTAAATTTTTTACTCCAAAAGCCCATGTTATTTGTAATGTGCATTTCAGCGTACTTAGGACATTTTATTTGCTGCTTCATCTACTCCAGGTATGGCAGGTTTTGTGATACATTAAGTACTGGTGAGAGATTTGAAGCACAGGGAGATTAACGGACCACACAGCTAGTTTTGAGGCTCTGTTTTCTAGTTTGTTTGTAGATTTTCAGAACCTCCAGAACGCGAGGAGAGTTGCCTTCCTCATTTTAAATCTACATGAGTTTTTAGCTATCATTTTCCATGAAGATAAGATGTTTGCATAGGTGACCCCAGAAAGTGAAGTTCTAGCAAAGGTCACAGGGTGTAGGAGTCTGCTGACCCCTAGGGAGAATGATTCCATTAATCATTTTTCCATTAACAATTCTGAGATTCTTCCAAGGTGTTTACTAATGAGAGCCAGAGGCAAAAGCAGCAGGTGAAACTGAAGGTCAGTAATGCTTTGCAGAATTAAAAAAAAAAAAGAAAAAGAAAAAGAGAAAGAAAAAGAAATCATCTTCCCAGGCAAGGAAAGGCCAATGTGATTTATTGAGTGATTATTCTCAAGAATGTTGCTTACATGCTTTCAGTCTGCTAAGGTTATGTTTTCTGAACTTGTTTTGCTTTGGAGGTAAAAGCAATACTATTTAAAAATAATTTTTAAAATCATACCTGTGTGTTGAAGTCCATAATTTCACTTCCTCTGTCCCCCATTCTCCTGGCTTACCAGACAGGAGGCAATACTGGGGGCAATTAGGCACTATGGTTCAGGCCTATTCTGATTTCAAGAAGGAGAAATCCTGAGCTAGGAGACCGACTATCTTTGTCACCCTCTACAATCTGCATGGCCATTCTGGACGCTGGGTTCCACATCCATAACATGGAAATAGTAATGCCCACCGGCATTACAATGAAAGAGCACTGAATACCTTATTTCTATCCAGAGGTAAAGCACTAATTCATAAAATGAAAATAACCCCAAGAGCATTCTTAATCCTTTGAAATTCCTTCAACTGAAAGGTAACCCACTGCAGAAAACTGAAATACCTACTTTGCTTCCCTTGCTAAAATGTCAACTTTTATTTTACCAGAATCTGAATTTCAGCCTCTCATTTACCTCAGCAGACTCTGAAATGTCCTGTGCTGAGTTAGCAGGAGCCCATACCGGACCCTGAAGACCAGGAATCTTGGTCCATGCTGTGTTACAATATTCTAGGACGTTAGGGCAGGGTCATCTAGGAAGGAAGATTTTAACCTAGCCTTTCCTCTTTGAACAATACTATGGACTCTGAGAAACAAACTGAGGGCTTCAGAGGGGAGAAGGGTGGGGGAATGGGATAGGCTGGTGATGGGTAGTAAGGAGGGCACGTATTGCATGGTGCACTGGGTGTTATACGCAACTAATGAATCATCGAACTTTACATCAAAAACCAGGGATGTACTGTATGGTGACTAACATAATATAATAAAAAAATATTATTATAATAAAAAAATACAACTTTGCCTAAAAAGAGAAAATCAAACACCAGGTACAAATGCTGATATGTGTGAGTGTGGTCTATTACATGGAAATGACAACCAATCAAAACAAGTCTTAATGATAATTATGACTATTTTTCACTTTTTTCCTTTTTGTGAAATGGTAATAATATTTTTCTCTTCTTTCTCTAATTCAGAGATGTGAAAATACAAAGCAAGTTTTATAATAGATTATGAATATCCAGGAATAGGGGGATGGGTCAGTAAAATATGGGACATTTATATGGTGAAGAACTGTAGAGTAATTAAGAGGCTTGACCTAAGTCTCTATGTCTTAACATAGATCTATAGATCTCAAAAACATATTGTTGAGTGAAAAACAGAAGTTGCAGAGCTATGCATATAGTAGACATTAATATGAAAGTAAAATCCCACATGGGGAGGATTCTGGAAAGATGATGTTGGAGGCAGTAGAGTTTTGGAATTTCTTTGAATTTCTTCCTAAGTGGTGTTGGGGGCGGGGGGGTTGGCGGTGGAAAGCTCCTGGATAGAAAAACTCAAAAACCATGGACAATTGTTATAACAAGAGTAGGTATCTCCACGAACCCCAAAACACATTTAGGCAAGGATAAACCACTCACAGCTATAAGATTTGTGGGTTATTAATGTCCATGTGGAAGAAAGTAAAGGGAAGCAATGGAATGCCAGAGAAACCTGAGAAAGGGTGAATCCCCAGGTAGCCTATAGGTATTATCTAGAAAGTATGGCGGGCCAATTAAAGAACAGCAGTTGAGACCGGGAGGGGTTTTGCCCACTCTGACAGAAGATGAGTGCAAGGGGCTCAAGGCAGAAGGACTAAGGGGCTGGCCTGTCCAGGCATCTATAGATTGTAGAAACTGACCTGCCAGGGCTCCCCCCCAGAACAGTGTACACACTGAGGAGGAACTGCTGGGTTTGGAAACAACACTGAGCTGGACAGAAGCAAAGGAAAGAGCAAAATCCAGATAAAAGTGTGCAGGGGAACAGTAAGAAACTCTCTCAGAAAGCAAGCTGCTGTGTTTTGTGTGTGTGTGTGTCCATGTTAACACTACATATGAACAACAGAAAAAGTTCTGTGCATTTAGAAAAGTACCCTGAACCACTTCTCTTTTTAAGAGGTTTGGAAAACTAATTTCACATAAAAATGAGCAACAGAAATGTATCTAGGTCAACTCCCATACAAAGTTATTATAAGAAAAAAAAAAGAAGAAGGAACAGAATCACATCCCTATAGAGAGCAAAAGCATGCCAGAAAATCAAGCCCAAAAAAAGGATTAAAACATAACATAGTATTTCGAAATGAGCTAAGAAGCATTAATAAAATGCTATAAGTCATGAAAGAACAACAGAAATCAGAATTAGAATAACTCAGACATGGAATAAAAGAACTCAGGAAGAATACAAGATTGTAAGAGAAATGAAGTCTAAACTAGAGTGAACACAAGAACTGAATAAAGTCTTAAGAAAAATACAACATGAAAAAGAGAAAAACTTTCAAGATAAAAAATAAAGGGATAGAAAGTATTCCAGAGAGAGGCAACATATTGAGGTTAGGCAAAGAAGATTCAAAATATGGATATTAGAAATCCCTGAAAAAGAAAACCAAATCAGGGAAACTGAACAAGTAAACAACTTTCCCCAAATTCTTAAAAAACTAAATGCACTTGAGAGCATACTGCATGCCTGACATCAACATACAACAACTAATACCAAGACACATTCTAGTTAACTGACTGAAGAAGAGGAAAATCTTTGAATTTCTAGGCGAAAATATCAAGTGACTTACAAGAAAAAGGGAATTAGATTATCAGTTAGTTTTTTTAAAGACACATTTAAGATACTTAGGGAAAGAAACTGTGTGCCAAGGATTTATATACCCAGAAAAACAACTGACTTTCAAGTGTAAAGGGCACAGTTTGCTATTGACATGCAAGAATTCAGGGAATATTGTTCCCATGAGCCCTTCCTGAGGAATGAGCTTTAGACAGCAACTCAACTAGAGAGGCATTCTCATAAGGGCTGATGGTGAACATCGATCAAATAGCTGCTGATGGGATTGAGACAAAGTGAGGGTGGGCAGGGAATGGATATTGTACATAATAGCTGTATGCTCAGGTCATATAGTACAATGATTATTAAGGGTGGAGAAATGGGAAAAGTATACGCAAAAAACAATTTTAACTGCTCTCTGTGATTATAAAGTATATTAATGGTAGCAGTACTAGGATTGATATTCTGAGACTGTTACATGTGTAATGAGGGATAGGTGAATGAGTAATTACGGGATATTTTATCACTTTGTCCTTGAGAATTAGGACTTCAAGTGTGGAAAGAAGGAGATAAAGATATGATACAGAAGAGATTAAGATGAAAATCCTGTGGGGGGAAAAATCCTGTAGTCCTGAATTTGAAGTGTCAGTATGAACTCATTAGACATTTTGTCTTAAAATTATATGTAATATAGGTAAATATATGTATATGTAAATATATGTATTTTTTCTAGCATTGTCTACTGAAGAGGCCTAGAAAGAATGACGAACTCAGTAGCAATGAACATTCCTACACACCCAGATTGTGGTCTTAAAATACTATTTCACTAACGGAAATCAGAGCTTTTGAGAGAAATGATTGATTTCAAGCTTGGCTGGAAATGTACAAGACAGGGCTGGAACATCTTGCCATATCAGTTAGTGAGGAAGCTATCAAAGGTTACTTAGGCTTGTGTCAAAGGGAATCAGGAGCCAACCTGAAGAAGTTCCCACTGGTCAAACATGAGACAATTTGAGTTACAAAAGGACAGTAATTGAAATAGACCAAAACTCATGAAATATGTATAAATTCAAGAGTTCATAAAGATATTTTAAAGAAAAGTGGTTGACTACTATGGGATGATCATAGGCAATGAATTATTTGAAAACTAGCAAGTAGAGCAAAGGAATCAGGCATGTATTTGGGCTTTCTTACTATGAACAATACCATTAGTGACTGTGGGGAAAATGTCTCTAAAATACGACGAGGATGAGGGAAAGTGTCTCTGACGCATTTCCACTGCTAAATATAATATAAATGATATATTAGAATAGCACCATTTTGCAACTCCCAGTGAACTAATAGGTCTGGATATTGAGCATCAACAGCTACTAATATCACAAAAAGAAAAAAGAGAAAACCACATTTAATTGCCTCCCAATGAAAGAAAACATCACCACTTATAGTCTTGCCAAAGAAAGCAAACTGGAGTCCGATCAAGCCTCTGGATCTAGCTGCAAATTTACAGGAAATACAGAACACAGAGCAACATATTCAAACACACTACAGGAAAGCAATCCACAAAATCCAGACTGTGGGAAACTCTACAGGGCAAATCCCACAATTAAATTACATGGCAAAGAAAGGGATGGAAAGAAAGCTTGTAGATTAAAATAGACTTAAAAGAATACCAAAAATTTTAAACTAGGCAAGACTATAGTGCAGGGAATGCTCACTTGGATGACAAAACTATAAAGCAATGCAAAAAAAATGAGTACAGTAAAATTCAAGATGTTGTTCCTTTAGGCAAAAGAAGTGATTTATGATGTGATGGGGCTTCTGGAGTAGCTACCTATCTGTTCCTTCTTGACCTGGGCTACGTTTACCAGGTAAGTCACCTTTTAATAACTGATAAAGCTATACATTTGTTCTGTGTGGCTTTCTACCTTTGTTTTGTTTTACCAAAAACAGGTTAAAAAATTACCCATTGAACAATACCATACATTGTTTATAGATTCATACAAGTGAAAGTGTAAACCTTGACAAGAACAATACCCATCAAGTTCATATGAGTGGTTCCCTCTAAGGAGATGGGAGGAGAATGGAACTGGGGGTAAGGGGAAGCCAAAGGGTGTTTCAAGTTTATCTGCCACATTCTAATTCCATAAAAGAAAGATGATGTAAATATGTCAAAACGTTAGCAATGGTCAATCTGGGGCATTGTAAACACGTGTTTGTGTATTATTCTCTCTTGGTCTTTAGTTTGAATTCCAAGAAATTTAGCTCGTGAATACATATTGTTACTGAATGCAATAAATCCTCTGGAAATGCTTTGGTGCTGTTGGCACAGCGTGCTATGTAAATCTAAGACACAACCGCCATTAGTCTAGCTTCCTTACTTTGAAAAAAATTCATCCTTGATGAATTTGTTTCTTAACATTAAATGAATGACAATTTGACTCTCAAAGAAGTTTACCCAATGTGACTGTTGACCTAATAGTATTCTACAAGGGAAACAGAATCAGTATTTTCTCAATTTTGTTGAGATTGAAAGAGAAATCCAGAACTTGTGTGGTTTTTGTAATCATTTTTAATCATTCTAGAACATGGAGATAATTTTAAATTATGATTTAATCATCAAATATAATACCTATTCCACCCAAATCTGTAAATTTGCTAAGTATGCTTTCTATTCCTTTTTTTTAATTTAAATTTTAGGTAGTTAACATACAATGCATACTGATTTCTGGAGTAGAATTCAGTGATTCATCACTTAAATACAACGAGTGCTCATCATACCAAGTGCCCTCCTTAATACCCATTGCCCATCTATCCCATCCCCTACCCACCTTCCTCCATCAACCCTTAGTTTGTTCTCTTATCAAGAGTCTCTTATGGCTTGTTTCCCTCTCTCCTTTTTTCCTTCCCATATATTCATGTTTTCTTTCTTAAATTCCACATAGTGAGATCATATGGTATTTGTCTTTCTCTGACTTATTTCACTTAGCATAATATACTCTAGCTCTATCCATGTCATTGCAAATGGAAAGATTTCACTCTTTTTGATGGCTGAGGAGTATTCCATTGTGTATGTATACTACATCTTCTTTATCCATTCATCAGTTGATGGATATTTGGGCTCTCTCCATAGTTTGGCTATTGTTGATAATGCTGCTATAAACACTGGGGTGCATGTATCCCTTTGAATCTGAATTTGTGTATCCTTTGGGTAAATACCTAGTAGTGCAATTGCTGGATCATAGGGTAATTCTATTTTTAACATTTTGAGGAATCTCCATTCTGTTCTCCAGAGTGGCTATACCAGTTTGCATTCCCACCAACAGTGCAAGAGGGTTCCCCTTTCTCTGCATCCTCGCCAACATCTGTTGTTTCTTGTGTTATTAATTTTAGTCATCCTGAGAGGTGTGAGATGGTATCTCATCATGGTTTTGATTTGTATTTCTCTGAGGACGAGTGATGTTGAGCATCTTTTCATGTGTCTGTTAGCCATCTGGTTGTCTTTTTGGAAAAGTGTCTATTCATGTCTTCTGCCCATTTCTTAACTGGGTTATTTGCTTTTTAGGTATTGAGTTTGATAAGTTCTTTATAGATTCTGGATACTAAACCTTTATCAGATATATCATTTGCAAGCATCTTCTCCCATTCCATAGGCTGCCTTTTAGTTTTGCTGTTTCCTTTCCTGTGCAGAAGCTTTTTATCTTGATGAAGTCCCAATAGTTTATTTTTGCTTTTGTTTCCCTTCCTTGTGATGATGTTTCTAGTAAGAAATTGCTATAGCCGAGGTCAAAGAGGTTGCTGCCTCTGTCCTCCTCTAGGATTTTGATGATTTCCTGTCTCACATTAAGGTCTTTCACCACTTTGAATTTATTTTTGTGTATGGTGTAAGAAAGTGGTCCAGTTTCATTCTGCATGTTGCTGTCCAGTTTTCCAACATCATTTGTTGAAAAGACCATCTTTTTTCCATTGGATATTCTTTCCTGCTTTGTCAAAGATTAGTTGACCAGAGTTGAGGGTCATTTCTGGGTTCTCTATTCTGTTCCATTGATCCATGTGTCTAGTTTTTGTGCCAGTGCCATACTATCTTGATGACTACAGCTTTGTAGTATAGCTTGAAATTAAGAGTTGTGATGCCTCCAGTTTTGTTTTTCTTTTTCAGAATTGCTTTGGCTGTTTGGGGTCTTTTGTGGTTCCATCCAAATTTTAGGAGTTTGTTGTTCTCTGTGAAAAATGCTGGTGGCATTTTGATAGGGCTTGCATTAAATGTGGAGACTGCTTTGGGTAGTGCAGACATTTTAACGATGTTTGTTCTTCTGATCCATGAGCATGGAATGCTTTTCCATTTCTCTGCGTCCTCTTCAATTTCTTTCATAAATGTTCCATAGTTTTTGGAGTATAGATCATTTACTTATTCAGTCAGATTTATTCCTAGGTATCTTATTGTTTTTGGTGCAATTGCAAATGGAACTGATTCCTTGATTTCTTTTTCTGCTGCTTCATTATTGGTGTATAGAAATGCAATGGATTTTTGCACACTGATTTTATATCCTGTGACTTTGCTGAATTCATGTATGAGTTCTAGCAATTTTTTGGTGGAGTCTTTCATATTTCCTGCATAGAGTATCAAGGGGCTTCTGGGTGGCACAGCGGTTAAGTGTCTGCCTTCGGCTCAGGGTGTGATCCCGGCGTTATGGGATCGAGACCCACATCAGGCTCCTCTGCTAGGAGCCTGCTTCTTCCTCTCCCGCTCCCCCTACTTGTTTTCCCTCTCTCACTGGCTGTCTCTATCTCTGTCAAATAAATAAATAAAATCTTTAAAAAAAAAATAATGCCCTACATAGAGTATCATGTCGTCTGCAAATAGTGAAAGCTTGACTTCTTCCTTGCCCATTTGGATGCCTTTTATTTCTTTTTGTTATCCGATTGCTGAGGCTAAGACTTCCAGTACTATGTTAAATAGTAATGGTGAGAGTGGACATCCTTGTCTTGTTCCTGACCGTAGGGGAAAGACTCTGTTTTTCCCCATTGAGGATAATGTTAGCCGTGGGTCTTTCATATATGATATGAAGGTATGTTTCATCTATCCCTACTTCGTTGAGTTTTTTTTTTTTTAATCAGGAAAGGATGCTGTATTTTGTCAAAAGCTTTTTTTGAATTTATTGACAGGATCATATGGTTCTTTTCCTTTCTTTCATTAATACAGTGTACCAAGTTCATTTATTTGCAAATATTTTTAAACCACCCCTGCAGAATAAATTCCACTTGATTGTGGTGAATAATGCTTTTAATGTACTTTTGAATTTTATTTGCTAGTATTTTGAGAATGTTTGCATCCATGTTCATCAGGGATATTGGCCTGTAATTCTCCTTTTTAGTGGGGTCTTCGTCTGGTTTTGGAATCAAGGTAATGCTGACTTTGTAGAATGAGCTTGGAAGTTTTCCTTCCATCTCTATTTTTTGGAAGTTTGCGAAGAATAGGTATTAACTATTCTTTAAATTTTTGGTAGAATTCCCCTGGGAAACCATCCAGCCCAGGACTTTTGTTTTTTGGGAGATTTTTGATTACTGATTCAGTTTCTTTCCTGGTTATGGGTCTGTTGACATTTTCCATTTCTTCCTGTTTTAGTTTTGGTAGTTTGTAAGTTTCTAGGAATTTGTCCATTTTCTCCAGGTTGCCCAGTTTGTTGGCATATAATTTTTCACAGTATTCTCTTATAATTGTTTGTATTTCTGTGGTGTTGTGATCTCTCCTTTATCATTTGTGATTTTATCTTTTTCTTTTCTTTTTGATAAGTCTGGCTAAGGGTTTATTAATTTTATTAATTCTTTTGAAGAACCAGCTCTTAGTTTCATTAATCCATTCTGCTGGGGTTTGTTTCTATACCATTTATATCTGCTCTAATCTTTATTATTTCCTTTCTGCTGGCTTTAGTTGCGCTTCCTTCTCCAGCTCCTTTAGGAGCTAGCTTAGCTTGTGTATTTGAGAATTTTCTTGCTTCTTGAGTAGGCCTGTACTGCAATATACTTCCCTCTTAGGACTGCTTTTGCTGCATCCCAAAGGTTTTGGGCTGTCATGCCCTCATTTTCATTTGCTTCCATGTATTTTTAAAATTCTTTAGTTTCCTCATTAATCCATTCATTCTTTAGTAGGTGTTCTTTAAGCTCCATGTATTTGAAGTCTTTCCAAATTTTTTCTTGTGGTTGACTTTCAGTTTCATTGCATTGTGGTCTGAACATATGCATGGTATAATCTCAATCTTTTTATAGTTGTTGAGAGCTGATTTGTGACCCAGTACGTGATTTATTCTAGAGAATGTTCCATACACACTCGAGAAGAATATGTATTCTGCTGCTTTAGTATGAAATGTTCTGAATATACCTATTAAGTCCATCTAGTCCAATGTATCATTCAAAGCCACTGTTTATTGATTTTCTGTTTAGATGATCTATCCATTACTGTAAGTGTGATGTTAAAGTCCCCTATTATATGATTATCCATGAGTTTCTTTACGTTTATTATTAATTCATTTATATATTGGAGTGCTCCCAAGTTGGGGTCATAAATATTGACAATTGTTAGATCTTTTTGATGGACAGACCCATTAATTATGATATAATGCCTGTCTTCATCTCTTATTACAGTCTTCATTTTAAAATCTAGTTTGCTGGTGGGAGGTTAAGATGGCGGAGGAGTAGGGGACCCCTTTTTCAGCCGGTCCCCTGAGTTGAGCTGGATAGGTACCAGACCAGCAGGAACATCCACGGAATCAGCCTGAGACGCAGGAAGATACATCTGGATCTCTACAAATGAACATCTCCAGCGCTGAGTATCGAGGTACGAAGCGGGGAGCCGTGAAACCGCGCACAGATATCGGAAGCTAAACAGAAGGGGGAGGGAGCCGCCGTGTCAGGGCGCCGGGAAGCGGTAGCCACCTGCAAGGGGGAGCGGACAGACCGCGGACCCGCACGCTTGAGACAGCAGGCTGAGAAGGGAGCTCCGGGAGCGCACGCGGGACGGCTGGCGGTTGGCGGGCCACCTGCACGGGGGAGCAGGCGGACTCGCGGACGGCACCCGCGAGACAACAGACTTAGAACGCGAGCTCGAGGAGCGCGCGTGCAGGGCGGCTGGCAGGCTACCTGCACCGGGGAGCGGGCGGACCACGGACCCGCACTCTGGAAACAGCAGACTGAGTCCGTGAGCCGGGAGCGTGCACCACCAAGCATCTCACGGAGCTCCGGAGCTCCGGTGTGCTCACTGGATCGAGGCTGAGACCGGGAGCTCCGGGAGCGTCCGCGGGGCGGCTGGCGGCTGGAGGGCCACCTGCACGGGGGAGCAGGCGGACTCGCGGTCAGCACCCGTGAGACACCAGACTGAGACGGGGAGCTCCGGGAGCCCGCGCGGGGCGGCTGGCGGCGGGCGGGGTTGGAAACACAAAGGACAGAGACGTGCCGGCCCTGGAAGTGAGGGCTGGGACGCCGGGTGTGGGGCGCACAGCCCGGGATGCTGCAGGGTTGAGCAGCACCAACAGAAACAGAGTTAAAGTGGCCAGAACATCAGTGGAGAACGATCCGCGATCCCTCTGTTCTGAGACAGAGGCTGAATTTCAGCCGCTGCTGCTCTCTCAGAAGAGGCATAGCAAACCGCCAGGGAAAGCCGCCAGAGAACAAAAGCCCGGAAATACCGGCTCACAGGGTGCCCATCCCCATCCCCCCTCGCAAGGGACACAGAGACTCTACCCAAACAGGGTTTTCTGAGTACCTGCAGGCAGGCCCCTCCCCCAGAAGGCAGGCTGAAAAATCAAGAAGCCCACAACCCGGAGCGCCTGAGTGGCGCAGTCACCAAGCACCTGTCTTCGGATTAGGGTGTGATCACAACGCTCCGTAAGGAGTCCTTCATCGGGCTTCTCCACCGGGAACCTGCTTCTTCCTCTCCCACTCCTCTGCTTGGGTTCCCTTTCTTGCTGACTGTCTCTCTCTCTCTCAAATAAATAAATAAACTCTTTAAGGAAGAAGCCCACATCCCTAAGATCTCTATAAAACAAGGGCGCACGGCCTGGGTCCCAGTCAACACTTGGGCTCTGGACAACCCTGCAATCTCTCTTCATCAGAATGACGAGAAGGAGAAGTCCCCCCCAGCAAAGAAAAGATAATGAGTCTGTGGCCTCTGCCACAGAATTGGCCTCGGCCACAGAATTAATACATATGGATGTATCCCAATTATCAGAAATGGAATTCAGAGCAACAATGGTCAAGATGATGAGTAAACTTGAAAAAAGCATCAGAGAAAGCGTTGCTGAGAATATAGAATCCCTAAGGGCAGAAATGAGAGCGAATCTGACAGAAATTAAAAATTCTATGAGCCAAATGCAGTCAAAACTAGAGGCTCTGACGGCCAGGGTCACCGAGGCAGAGGAACGCGTTAGCGAATTGGAGGATGGGTTAGTAGAAGAAAAAACGAAAATAGAAGCTGGTCTTAAAAAAATCCACGCCCACGAATGTAGATTACGGGAGATTACTGACTCTATGAAACGATCCAATGTCAGAATCATCGGCATCCCTGAAGGGGTGGAGAAAAACAGAGGTCTAGAAGAGATATTTGAACAAATTGTAGCTGAAAACTTCCCTAATCTAGCAAGGGAAACAAGCATTCGTGTCCAAGAGGCAGAGAGGACCCCATCCAAGCTCAACCAGGACAAACCTACGCCACGGCATGTCATAGTGCAATTCGCAAATATTAGATCCAAGGATACAGTATTGAAAGCGGCCAGGGCAAAGAAATTTCTCACGTACCAAGGCAAAGGTATCAGGATTACGTCAGACCTGTCTACAGAGACCTGGAATGAGAGAAAGGCTTGGGGGGGCATTTTTAAAGCTCTTTCAGAGAAAAACATGCAGCCAAGGATCCTTTATCCAGCAAAGCTGTCATTCAGAATTGATGGAGAAATAAAGACGTTCCAAAATCGCCAATCATTAACCAATTTCGTAACCACGAAACCAGCCCTACAGGAGATATTAAGGGGGGCTCTATAAAGGTAAAAAGGCCCCAAGAGTGATACAGAGCAGCAAGTCACAACCGATACAAAGACTTTAAAGAGAAATGGCATCATTAAAATCATATCTGTCAATAATCTCTATCAATCTAAATGGCTTAAACTCTCCCATAAAACGCCACAGGGTTGCAGATTGGATAAAAAGACATGACCCATCCATTTGCTGTCTACAAGAGACTCATTTTGAACCCAAAGATGCATTCAGACTTAGAGTAAGGGGATGGAGTACCATCTTCCACGCAAATGGACCTCAAAAGAAAGCTGGAGTAGCAATTCTCATATCAGATAGACTGGATTTTAAACTAGAGGCCATAGAGAGAGATACAGAAGGGCACTATATTATTCTTAAAGGAAGTATTCAACAAGTGGATATGACAATTATTAATATATATGCCCCCAACAGGGGAGCAGCAAGATACACAAGCCAACTCTTAACCAAAATAAAGAGACATATAGATAAGAACACAGTAATAGTAGGGGACCTCAACACCCCACTATCAGAAATAGACAGAACACCCTGGCAAAAACTAAGCAAAGAATCAAAGGCTTTGAATGCCATACTCGACGAGTTGGACCTCATAGATATATATAGAACACTACACCCCAGAACCAAAGAATACTCATTCTATTCAAATGCCCATGGAACATTCTCAAGAATAGATCATGCTCTGGGACACAAAACAGGTCTCAGCCAATACCAAAAGATTGAAATTATCCCCTGCATATTCTCAGACCACAACGCTCTGAAATTGGAACTCAACCACAAGGAAAAACCTGGAAGAAACTCAAACACTTGGAGGCTAAGAACCATCCTGCTCAAGAATGACTCGATAAACCAGGAAATCAAAAAACAAATTAAACAATTTATGGAGACCAACGAGAATGAATACACAACGGTCCAAAACCTATGGGATACTGCAAAGGCAGTCCTAAGGGGGAAATACATAGCCATCCAAGCCTCACTCAAAAGAATAGAAAAATCTAAAATGCAGTTTCTATATTCTCACCTCAAGAAACTGGAACAGCAACAGAGGGACAGGCCTAACCCACTGACAAGGAAGGAGTTGACCAAGATTAGAGCAGAAATCAATGAATTAGAGACCAGAACCACAGTAGAGCAGATCAACAGGACTAGAAGCTGGTTCTTTGAGAGAATCCATAAAATTGATAGACCACTGGCAAAACTTGTCCAAAAACAAAGAGAAAGGACTGAGATTATTAAAATTATGACTGAAAAGGGAGAGGTCACGACCAGCACCATTGAAATTGCAAGGATTATTAGAAACTTTTATCAACAGCTATATGCCAAAAAACTAAACAATCTGGAAGAGATGGAGGCCTTCCTGGAAACCTATAAACTACCAAGACTGAAACAGGAAGAAATAGATTTCTTAAATAGGCCAATTAACTATGAAGAAATTGAGTCAGTGATAAACAACCTTCCAAATAATAAAACTCCAGGCCCAGACGGTTTTCCTGGGGAATTCTACCAAACATTCAAAGAAGAAATAATACCTATTCTCCTAAAGCTATTTCAAAAAATAGAAACAGAAGGAAAGCTACCAAACTCATTCTATGAGGCTAATATTACCTTGATCCCCAAACCAGGCAAAGACCCCCTCAAAAAGGAGAATTACAGACCGATTTCTCTAATGAATATGGATGCCAAAATCCTCAACAAGATCCTTGCTAATAGAATCCAACAGTACATTAAAAGGATTATCCATCATGACCAAGTGGGATTCATACCTGGGATGCAAGCATGGTTCAACACTCGCAAATCAATCAATGTGATACATCATATCAACAAGAAAAGACTCAAGAACCATATGATCCTCTCAATTGATGCAGAAAAAGCATTTGACAAAATACAGCATCCTTTCCTGATTAAAACCCTTCAGAGTGTAGGAATAGAGGGTACATTTCTCAATCTCATAAAAGCCATCTATGAAAAGCCTACTGCAAGCATTATTCTCAATGGGGAAAAGCTGGAAGCCTTTCCCTTAAGATCAGGAACACGACAAGGATGCCCACTCTCGCCACTATTATTCAACATAGTACTAGAAGTCCTTGCAACAGCAATCAGAAGACAAAAAGGGATCAAAGGTATCCAAATCGGCAAAGAAGAAGTCAAACTGTCTCTCTTTGCAGATGACATGATACTCTATATGGAAAACCCAAAGGAATCCACTCCCAAACTATTAGAAGTTATAGAACAATTCAGTAAGGTGGCAGGATACAAAATCAATGCCCAGAAATCAGTTGCATTTCTATACACGAATAACGAGACTGAAGAAAGAGAAATTAGGGAATCCATCCCATTTACAATAACACCAAAAACCATGCGTTACCTTGGAATTAACTTAACCAGAGACGTAAAGGACCTATATGCTAGAAACTATAGATCACTTTTGAAAGATATTGAGGAAGACATAAAAAGATGGAAAAATATTCCATGCTCATGGATTGGAAGAATTAACATAGTTAAAATGTCCATACTACCCAGAGCAATCTACACTTTCAATGCTATCCCGATCAAAATACCGAGGACATTTTTCAAAGAACTGGAACAAATAGTCCTTAAATTTGTATGGAACCAGAAAAGGCCCCGAATCTCCAAGGAACTGTTGAAAAGGAAAAACAAAGCTGGGGGCATCACAATGCCGGATTTCGAGCTGTACTACAAAGCTGTGATCACAAAGACAGCATGGTACTGGCACAAAAACAGACACATCGACCAATGGAACAGAATAGAGAACCCAGAAATGGACCCTCGGCTCTTTGGGCAACTAATCTTTGATAAAGCAGGAAAAAACATCCGGTGGAAAAAAGACAGTCTCTTCAATAAATGGTGCTGGGAAAATTGGACAGCTACATGCAAAAGAATGAAACTTGACCACTCTCTCACACCATACACAAAAATAAACTCCAAATGGATGAAAGACCTCAATGTGAGACAGGAATCCATCAAAATTCTAGAGGAGAACATAGGCAACAACTTCTATGACATCGGCCAGAGCAACCTTTTTCACGACACATCTCCAAAGGCAAGAGAAATAAAAGATAAAATGAACTTATGGGACTTTATCAGGATAAAGAGCTTCTGCACAGCCAAGGAAACAGTCAAAAAAACTAAGAGACAGCCCACGGAATGGGAGAATATATTTGCAAAGGACACCACAGATAAAGGACTGGTATCCAAGATCTACAAAGAACTTCTCAAACTCAATACACGAGAAACAAATAAACAAATCATAAAATGGGCAGAAGATATGAACAGACACTTTTCCAATGAAGACATACAAATGGCTAACAGACACATGAAAAAATGTTCAAAATCATTAGCCATCAGGGAAATTCAAATCAAAACCACACTGAGATACCACCTTACGCCAGTTAGAATGGCAAAGATAGACAAGGCAAGAAACAACAATTGTTGGAGAGGATGTGGAGAAAGGGGATCCCTCCTACATTGTTGGTGGGAATGCAAGTTGGTACAGCCACTCTGGAAAACAGTGTGGAGGTCCCTTAAAAAGTTAAAAATTGAACTACCCTATGACCCAGCCATTGCACTACTGGGTGTTTACCCCAAAGATACAGACGTAGTAAAGAGAAGGGCCATATGCACCCCAATGTTCATAGCTGCATTGTCCACAATAGCCAAATCATGGAAGGAGCCGAGATGCCCTTCAACAGATGACTGGATTAAGAAGCTGTGGTCCATATATACAATGGAATATTACTCAGCTATCAGAAAGAACGAATTCTCAACATTTGCTGCAACATGGACGGCACTGGAGGAGATAATGCTAAGTGAAATAAGTCAAGCAGAGAAAGACAATTATCATATGATTTCTCTCATCTATGGAACATAAGAACTAGGATGATCGGTAGGGGAAGAAAGGGATAAAGAAAAGGGGGGTAATCAGAAGGGGGAATGAAACATGAGAGACTATGGACTATGAGAAACAAACTGAAGACTTCAGAGGGGAGGGGGTGGGGGAATGGGATAGACTGGTGATGGGTAGTAAGGAGGGCACGTATTGCATGGTGCACTGGGTGTTATACGCAACTAATGAAGCATCAAACTTTACATCGGAATCTGGGGATGTACTGTATGGTGATTAACATAATATAATAAAAAAATAAATAAAAAAATAAAAAAAAATAAAATCTAGTTTGCTGATATAAATGGCTACACTGGCTTTCTTTTGACATCCAATAGCATGATAGATGGTTTTCCATCTCCTCACTTTCAATCTGCCGGTCTAAAATGCGTCTCTTGTAGGCAGCATGTAGATGGATCTTGTTTTTTCATCCATTCTGATACCCTATGTCTTTTGATTGGAGGATCTGATCCAATTACATTCAGAGTGATTATCGAGAGATATGAATTTAGTGCCATTGTACAAACTGTAGAGTTAGCGTTTCTGGTGATTCTGTCTGGTCCTTTCTAGTCTTTGTTGCTTTTGGCCCTTTTTTCCTCCACTCAAAGAATCATCCTTAAAATTTTTTGCAGGACTGGCATAGTGGTCATGAACTCCTTTAGTTTTTGTTTGTCTGGAAAACTCTTTATCTCTCCTTCTATTCTGAATGGCAGCCTTGCTGGATAAAGGATTCTTGGCTGCATATTTTTCCCACTCAGCATGTTGAATATTTCCTTCCATCCCTTTCTGGCCCACCAAGTCTCTGTGGGAACTTGATCTGTCTTCTTCCCTTAGAGGTTAAGGACCTTTTTCCCTTGTTGCTTTCAGGATTTTTCCCTTCTCTGTATATTTTGTCAATTTGACTATGATATGCCTTGGTGCTAGCTGGCTTTTGTTGAATTTAATGGGAGTTCTCTGTGCCTCTTGGATTTTGATGTCTGTGTCCTTCCCCAGATTAGAGAAGTTTTCAGCTACAATTCATTCAAATAAACCTTTAGCTCTCTTTTTATCATCTGGGACTCCCATGATACAAATGTCATTACGTTTTACCTAGTCACTTAATTCTCTAAATCTACCTTCGTGGTCCACTACCTTTCTTTCTCTCTTCTTTTTGGCTTATTTTTTTCATAATTTTATCTTCTGTATCACTGATTCACTCCTCTGCTTTGCCCATCCTCATTTTTATGGCCTCTATTTGTGTTTGCATCTTTGTCGTAGCATTTTTAATTTCAGCCTGACTAGATTTTAGTTATTTTATCTCTGTAGTAAGGGATTCTCTAATGTCTTCTATGCTTTGTTCAAAATCCAGGTAGTATCATTATAATCATTGTTTTAAATTCTAGTTAAGACATCTTATTTATATCTGTATTGATTAAATCCCTGGCCATGAGTTCTACCTCGTGTTCTTTCTTTTGGGGTGAATTCCTCCATCTCATCATTTTGTCCAGAAAAGAGGAAAGAGAAAAAAGAACTACAAAAACAAAATAAACAAACAAAAAGAAAAAGATAAAAAACAAGACAAACAAAACCACAAAACAAGAAAACAAAACAAAACCAAAACCAAAAAAAAAAAAAAAAAAACCCCAAAAAACAAACTAGATCCTGGTGTGCTTTGGTCTGCTTCTTAAAAGAATCTAGATCCCAAGATAAAAAATAAAATAAAATGAAATGAAAGTAGACTATATATATGTATATATAAAAATATATATAAAATATATCTATATATGAATATATATAAATATATATAAAATATATCTATATATGAATATATAAATATATATAAAATATATCTATATATATGAATATATATATGAAAAGTATAGGTACAAAAATTTAAAAAATAAAAAAAGGAATTGGAAAATAAATATAAGAAAATAAAAAATAATAAGAATAAAAGAACTAAAGAATAAAAGTAAAAAGGAAGCTCGATTCTATTTCCCCTAGAGCTGAACCTTTGCAGCACTCTATGATCCATAAACTTGGTGGGAGCTAGCTGGTTATGCTGGTCTTCTGTGGAAGGCTGCATTGATTCTCAGGCTAACCTGTCTCTGTGGAAACACCTCTCCCGGGCCCAGAGGGGCGAGGCTTGGTGTAGGGGCTCCAGCCTCCACTAGGTGGCGCTGATTTTGCTTCCTGCAGGATTTCAGGGCTGATGGGGGGATGAATATGGTGGTACCCTGCTCCAGCCTCGGAGCTGAAAGTTCACATCACCTACTCTTCTGAGAGCCCTCACAGAAAAGCAATCAGTCACCATATTTGTGTCCCCGGTTTCTGTCAGAACCCTGCATTCACCCTGCCTGTGTTCAAGCCTTTTTATCTCAGGCAGGTAACCAAGTTTCAAAACCAAATTTCAGGGTCCCCCGCCCCCCGGACCACACTGTTCCTCTGGGGGAGGTTCTCGCCATGCTTGCCTGCCGGTCCCAGGAAAGCGGTCCCCAGACCCCATGGCGGCTCACAGTTTATAGCAGAAAGCCGGCACGAAGACCCACTGCTCTCTGCGGGCTTCCTGCTCCAACGCCCGGGAACAGAACAGCACCTTGGTGCCACCCTCTTCCTGCGACCCAGGGGATCCTCAGACCGCCCTGTCACTCCCGGAATTCTGCCCCTCTTGGCCACCTGAATGCCTTTAATCCAGGCTCGTCTCCCACGGTAGGGAACTTAAAAGTTCAGATTTTGCGTCTAATACTTAACGGTAGCCTGCCCAAGCAGGCTCCCTCCCCGCCCCGGTTTCCACAGCTCTGTCTCCCCAGAGTATTTCCGCACCTCCTAGGTTCCAAAGGGTGGTGGCTTTTCTACTTGCAGACTTGCAGTTTTGTTCTCTCAGACCTCCGACTTCTTGGGTGTTCAGAATGACTTGGTAACTAGCGGTGTTTGAGGGACAAGATGAGCTCAGGGTCCTCCTACTCCTCCGCCATCTTAACTCCTCCCGCCCACAGCTTAAGTCATCAATTAGTTCCTTTNTTTTTTTTTTTTTTTTTTTTTTGAGGATGGGTAAGATGATTTTATTGAGATCCTGTTCAAATCCATGGAATGTTCCCAGATTATTTTCCCAGCTGGGGCTTTAAAACCAGTTGTCTTCTCAGCCTAAACAAAGCTCTGTGTTGGTAGGGCTGTGGTGCGTCTGGGAACGTGTATGTGGTTAAAGTAACATAAATCATTGAAAATTATCCATTTTTTAAATTATTTTGACCTTCTTGGTACTTAATGCAATGAACCCCAGTTGGGCAAATCCTCGTAAATGTAACACATGAAATAACAATTAGCCAGTCTTCATTTTATTCCCTAAATGTCCACAGCAATCTCATCCTGCCATGATGGAAAACGAATGTCGGGGAACAAAACTTCCTAGAGCGGTTTTTGTGTGTGTGCTTGTTTTAATTTCTATGAGCCTCGTAACAATATCAACTCACATAAATAACTCAATCACATTCTCCATAAGCAGGTGTAGGGTATAAACTCACTCATGATGCCTCAAGAATCAAATGAAGGAGCAGACCCACAGCTGCATGACCCTTTCTGTATTTACCTGGCAGGTAGCTGCAGAGTCTCTCCATCGAGGCCTCCACCGTGGAGTTGTGTACTTGAGTGAGCTGTTCAATCACGGATACTACCGCCACACAGGCTGCAAGGGGAGGGGGCAGAAGAACACATCAGTGGTGTCAGAAAGAAAACCATGCTGGAGGGCCAGGGGAAAGTAAGGGATACATGTGTGTCCTTAGGAACACCAGCCTTTCCACAACCCAGAACTTTTGTTTGCTATGCCTTTTAAAATCTGCTATGTGCATAAAGGCACTGGGAGTTGTAGTGAAGTGTGAAGTGTGCTAAGATGGTGTGTTTGAGGATCAGAAAGACTGGTTGTCAGTTCAGTTTTGCTACTTGGAAGCTATTTGACTTTGCGGAGGTAACTGAATCTTTGTTTATTTCTATTTTGATCACATGGGAGAAAGACATGGCATTTAGAGAAGATGGTGCAGACATAAACCAGCCAGCACTGAGTAGAAGCTCAGTAGACATTGGCTGCTTTCCTCTCTCCTTTTCTTCCTTTTTGCAGTAGATGGCTTCATTGTGAATAGGATCATTCCCACCCCATACATGCTCAACTGTGACCTAGGGTCAGTTTTTTAATTTTAGAAAAGTGGTGGAAATTGCTCAGCATTTGGAGTGAGAAGACCTGGTATGGAGTCCTGCCCTTGAATCTTGGACTCACCATCCAGGCTTTCTAAGACTTGGTCTCCTCACTGCAAAGTAGGTAATAAGTTTCTTATAGGTCTGCTGTAATGATTAAGGGAGATAACAGTGCGATGAATGTGCCTTTGAAATCATAACACTATTGTAAAATAGCATTTTACCTCCCAGCTGTAAAGCCCTCTGCTTGAAAGCATGTACCAATATAATAAGTGTCTAGAAGGAACCTCAGATTAAATCAGAAATATATTCCTTCAGCTACCTTGATATATAAGTGTATAGGCCTAGAAATGCTAGGCTGACACCCCTTAGAAAATTCTTTCACCAGTCTTGATCTCCTGAATGGCTGGGGAAGCCCAAACCTCCTTTTTCCAAAGGGAGGGGACTCTTTCTTCTATACACAAAGGGTCGGTTGGCCAAAGATCAGTGAGTCTGTGAGAGGAAATTGTTAGGTCTCCTTGAGATAAGAGGAGTGGCATTTATTAGCAGAGGTTGGTTTCTAAGGAGCCAGAAGAAGGCTTATATCCCAAATGAAGAAGTTCCAGGGTGCCTGGTCCAGTAGTAAGCTTGCTATTATCCATCTGCTCAAGGATCTGAGAACCCAAATTCACTTGCGGTGTCATTAAAACCAGATTTCTACCAGGACCCCTTGAAGGAAGGTAGCTGATAACAGATGTGATAGTACAATTGAACATTTCTAGGCAGATAAAGCTGGACAAAGCTGAATTTACCTAATCTGAGATAGTGTGATCTTGAAAACCAGTCTTACTGTTCTGAGAGCACCCGGGCATTTATCAACATCAACTATCAAGGTTGATTAGATGTGCTTTTAACCTAATCCATGCATTGAAGTTTTTATTACACGCAATGAATTTAGTAGCTAATACTTATTAGTACTTTATGGTCTAAAAAGCATTTTCATATATATTTTTATTTTAAAAACAACATTTCAAAAATACAGATGCAATGCAATCTCATTTAGAAAACAAAAAAATACAGAATAGTGTAAATGAGATAAACATCATTTAAATCACCCAGAGTTAAACCAATTTCATTTTTATTTTAAATATATAAGATATATTTAACATATGTGAATATATTCAACATTTATAATATACTTTTATACCTTAGTTTATGTCTGCCAATCACCTCTTAAGTTAGGTGAAGCCAAATAAATTTTAATAGCTGCAATTGAAAAACAATTATAAATAATTATATTGCAGTGTGGTAAGAGGATACAGTGTGGTATCATTGAAAAGGGAAAGGCTTTGAATTAAAAAGTAAGCTTGGGTTCAAATGCTGGGTCAGTCAGTTACAAAGAGTGCAACTTGAAGCAAATTACCTACTCTTCTGTAACTTCATTTCTGAGAGTTTAGAGTTGGACCATAAGTTCTGGAGGGTGGGAACTCTGACTCTGAGTGCCTGATGTAGGGCCTGGTTTGAAGCTGGGGACAGAGAGGTTTGCTGACTTGACGCAAGCTGATTGAGAACTACTGGAGTGACATTGCAGCTTTCAGTTGCTGGGGGTCTCCATAGAAGCTTAATGGGTGCACGTAAAGTTGTATTCCAACTCGGTCATTCTCCCCAACAATGTTGCTTACTCTGTTTTGTCTTGTTGCTGGGCACAGGGCATGGTTGTACTTCTCATTGTGGTGTGAAGCAACCAGTGCTCTATTGAGTCAAACAGCACACTCTGTAGCAAATAGTCATGACTTGCAGCTCAGGATCAAAGAAGGCAGTGCAGGGGCACGTGGGTGGCTCAGACAGGTGAACGTTTGACTGTTGGCTTTGGCTCGGGTCATGATCTCAGGGTCATGGGATCGAGCCCCGAGTCTGGCTCCAAGCTCAGTGGGGAGTCCGCTTGGGACTCTCTTTCTCCCTCTCCCTCTGCCCCTCCCCCACTTGCACACGTGCACGCATGCACTCTCTCTCTCTCTCAAATAAATAAATCTTAAAAAAAAAAGGCGGTGGAGATTGGGTTGAAATCTTGCATAACAATCACTTCATCCGCCATTTCATCAATGAACGCTTCACCCAGAGTGATCTTAAAATACAAGTATGCCTTAGTTTTAACCAGGGATTGGAAGGATCAATGCAAAGCGAACAGTGCTGCTCAAAACCAGCCTGCTTCTTTGTACTTACAGATGTGGGTTTTTCTTATACTCGGAGGAATCCCGTCAAGGACTCGTATGACTTTGGTGGCTTCTTAGCACTGCTTGCTAAAATTGGAAATCATTAGATAAAAAGGAGCCCCCCCCCAAAAAAAAAGTCAACTATCTCTGAAGATCGGGTGGATCTTGCTGTTACCCTCACTCTCCCTTAGTGGAGAGTTATGATCAAAAGGGCTCTGCAGAAAAGTGGGTAATGGGGTTTGAAATATGTAAACGCCCAGGTTGAGCTCAGCTTTGATTTGAGTCCTGCCGACTTGGACATCCCCGCCCATTTCCAGTGGGCTCAACTCCCCTTCCAGCTGGATTGTTAATTTAGCGTCTGCAGTGAGGTGTGTTCTGAAACATTCAGTTGGCAAGAATGGAGAAATTGACTTTTCTGTAGTTTCTAATAAGAGGTTCCATGGGCCTGACAAGCTAAAGAATGCTTCCCTTGGGAGAGATGCATGAGCAGAGTAACTCCTCCCATTATAGACCATTCTTTGGCTGCTAATAAAAGGCCCGGCTCTGCTAAAGTGAGTTTGTCCAAGCTACTGTTCATTTAGGAAGTGATGAGAACCGGTGAGAGCTGTGCATTTTGCTCAGTGGTCACCATCTGAAACCTCACATATGGCAAATCTCTTCTCACATGGCTTCTGAGACTAATGAGTGTAATTGAAACAGACACTCCTGATATTGTAGGAAAAGACGTGAACGGGCCCACATAAAAACATCTGCCACAGGGATCTGCTTCTGGACGCATACCTCAGGTAGGCTGCAGACTACACTCAATGTTTTTGAAATGAAACAGGATTCTTGCAAGTCTAATTATAATCATATCTGTGCTGGCTGGAAATGCAGCCACTGCGGAGAGCAGGCTAAAAGATTTCCCATTTGTCTGAAGCCCACACTTCATGGAAAAGCCTGGAAAGCACTTGGCACTGGTCAGAGCCAGGGTCAGCATGACTACACTTCCTTTTTGACCCTAAATGGGGGCATAAATAATTCATCACATAGCTGGAGTGTGCCCTACAGTTTATTTTATTTTATTTATTTATTTTGAGAGAGAGAGAGAGTGAGAGAACGAGCGAGCATGAGTGGGGTAGAGGCAAAGGGAGAAGCAGACTCTTGGCGGAGCAGAGAGCTGACGTGGGGCTTCAATCCCAGGACTCCGGGATCGTGATATGAGTTGAAGGCAGACACTTACCTGACTGAGCCACCCAGGTGCCCCTGCCCTATAGTTTTCAAAGTGTTTTGCATACATTATCATCTCATTCAAACTTCACAACCACTCCTAGATGTAGGAATTACTGCTCTCATTTTACGGACCAGCAGACAGAGGCTCAGAGAGGTAGGTAGCTTGCCAAGTATGTAGCTAGTAAACAGGGGAGCCTGGACTGGAACAGGGTATGTATTGAGCTCTTTCTAGATGGAGGCACTATGCTGGGCTCTGGGTGCATGCTGAAAACAAACTGATAGAGTTTCCACCCTCTCAGAGATTATACTCTATTAGAGAAAAGTGATTGTAAACAAGTAAACACAGAATTAAAAATAATTTTAGGTGCTATGACGAAAAAGAGCAAGGTGAATTAGCAGAGGGTAGGAGGATGGGGGTGTTATAAACCTTAGCTAGAGTCAATAAAGAAGGCTTCCCTGTAGAATACACACACAAAAAATGGCTAATATAATGGAAAGGATCATGAGGAGTTGGGACAGGTTCTGTAAGAGGTGGGGGCTGCTGGTGCCCACTTCATGGCATAAAACTAGGAAAGCCTGGCTCCAGAACCCAGTGGTGAAAGATGAGGTGGAGGGAAAGGAAGAGGCCAGGTTCAAGGGATTTGTAGATTTTCCCAGGGATTTTTCCAGAGAGTGATGGGGAACTATGGCTGGGTTTTGTTGAAAGGGGCTGCTGCTATCTGATCTATGTCTTTAAATTATCATGCTGGCTGTCATGGGGAGGGGGAGGACCTTAGGGGACAAAGGTAGGAGCAGAGAGATGAAGTAGGAGGCTATTTTGGTCCTGGAGAGAGATGATGGTAGATCACAGAGACTAACGAGTGGCAGGGGGACAGAGAAAAACAGATCTGGGATCTATTGTGGAGGGTTACCCAATACAATTTATTAATGAAGTGATGTGTGAAGGAAAGAAGTGTGAGGAAAAGTGAGAATCAAAACGGACTCCTTTGTTCCTGGTTTGGGCCCAGGGAGGGGCAGAGCACAGGTTTGGGACATGCCACACCTAGGTTTGGGCCCCACAGTGCCCCTCAATTCTGTTCTCCTCAGATTTCCCTGTTTGGGTGGGAGCAGAGGACATGGCTTTACATGTTTACATTATCCCAGGCCTTTCTCTTGCTGGTGAAAAGAAAGGGAAATAAGCAAGAAAGGTATGAAAATAATCAGTCACAATTATTCTACTCTCTGTCTAGTTTTCCTAAGCTATTACTAACTAAGCCAGAGATGGTAGCACCCACCCCAGGGAGGGAGAGGTAGTTAGGAGAGGAAAAGAGAATGGAAGGGAGGGAAGAGAAGGGAGAAGCTACATTTCAGGAGAGAGTAGAATGTGGGGGTCAGACAGACCTGGACTCACATCCTGTGAGCTGATGTATTTGGCAGGATGGTTAACCTCTCTGAACCCAGATTTTGGCACCCACCAAATGGAATAATAATGCCCACTTATGTGGTACACTAAGCATGGCCACGATGGTTTTGCATTTCTTCCCAGGAGGAGGGGTGACCTACTTCCCAGCATCCAGAGGCCTTGCAGCTACCACTTTTCCCTCTTAGAACTTCATAGCTGTGAGCTTGAGCCAACTTGCAGCAGAGGCCACATGAAGGGAAATCGAGGTGCCCCAGCCAACAGCCTGCCAACTACTAGATTTATGAATGAGGCCATTCTAGATCATCCAGCCCCTGTCATTCCACCGTCTACCAGCTGAATACATCAGCCGGAGTGAACTCAGGGGATACCAGCGGGAGGAACCCCCCCCAACTGTGCCCAGCCCCAAATTGCCAGCCCAGAGAATTGTAAGCTAACGAATGACTGTCGTGGAAGTGTGGAGTGGATTGTAACTCAGTACAGGCTATTGGACACACCCGGCCAAGGCGTTGTGAGACTTAAGTGATCCGACACATAAAAATGCACACGCTGTCTAACAGAGTTGGCATTTCACAAATGCCTGTCAGTTTCTATTCCAACTGCTGAGACCACAGGGCAAAGACATATTCTCCATGACTCTTTTTAAAATAGAAACTGGTCTTTGAGAAACATATTGCAGTATCAATAGTGCGTTTACTTTTCTAGGCTGAAGGTTGATTGATTGCTGATAGCTGGTATTTTCACTCCATTTGGGCAGATTAGGCTCCATGGCCTAACCCGACCATCACCTAGAACATCGTCTTTATGAGAAAATGCTCGGTGAGTTCCAAACTTTGAACTTCCGCAAGAACTTTGGCAATGAGAGAGGGCAATTTCCTGGCGAGAGGCTGAGCGCATTCAAGGCTGAGCAGAGTGCAAGCAATGGCGGCGAGAAGAAATAAGCAAACTGCTGAGAGAGGCAGGGTGGTTGGCTTGGCTAATTTAGAAATATATAAAAAGCTAATAATAAAGAAATGAGAGTACAAGGACAGGAGCCATCCCATCCCGTTATTGATTCAATGCATACTTATGAGCACCTGCTATGTGCTCAGAGGCTTAGGATACAAACGTGAGTAAGAGAAGTCACAGACCAGGAGGGAAGCCGGATGATAGAAAGATCGTCTAGTCCTGGCAGCCTGTAAGCACTATGGTACAGGGACCTGTTAATGCTTTGGAAGCACAGAGGAGGAAGAAACTAACTCTGCCTTGAGTCACTGGTGACAGTTTCCTGGAGAAGTTGAGTGTTAGACAATGGGGGGACCTCATGCAACAGAAGAAGGCAGGAAAGACCTTCAGGAAGACAGGCGTCACATTTTTAAAGACTTGGGTGTGAGAAAGAGAAGAGTTGGCCAAGCCCCAATGTCCATGGGAAAGACAGAGTGAGAGAGATAGGAAGAGATCCCGTCTTGAAGAGCCTTGAAGGGCGGACCACAGAGCATGGGCTCCAAATGCTCTAGAGTCTAGAATGTAGACCAATGGTTTCAAATTTTTTGCTTTGCACCCCCTAAAGGAAATTTGAAAAGCTATGTACCCCTTCCACATTTTAGTGGATGTTAAGGTATTATTAATGGATATCAATTTAAATAGTTGCAAAGAGTATAATTCTAGGCAGACTGTAAACATTATAGTAGAAATCATACATTAATCTCCATGTATCCAAAGGAATCTAAATACTATAGTGATTTATACCTACTCACATCCTTGGAAAAAAAATATAAGCTCACACTCTTCTTTCACAGTGAGAAATTTATGTTGATAATCCCTCTCCTTGAATTCATATTTCAATAAAAAGTCTACTTTCTTGAATTTTTCTTCCACTATAGAATTTTATCCCAATGTATTTTTATGGTTGAAAGTATTTTATTGATTGCACTGTTATACTTCTTAACACTTAAAATATGAATAAAATTTAAATGAAAATTTTAATTTCCTGTGACTATAACTCTAAGTATTAAAAAATTCTTCTGGATAGAGTTTTCATTATTAGTAAAATTAACTTTTCTAAGCAATATGTATTGTCAATTTGATAAACAATTCCTAAGTAATGAAAGTAAAATTTTATTGGAATTGCACTTCTTAATGAGATGATTGGCCTTTTTTATTAGTACTTATATCTGAAGAATAGTATTTACTCATGTAAACAGGCAAGGCTCAGTATCACATCTGTTCCTATTTTTCATTTTTAAAGACGTAGGTGCTGAGAAAACATGTTTACTTAAGTAAAAGGACTTTTGATAGAGCAATGTCTCTCAATTCTTTTACTCCAAATGTCAGAAATCTTAAAGTGATCTATCATTGGAAATTATTCCAAATGATCCATCACCTGACAACTCCATTAAGTGCCCCTTCAATTGTGTTGAAAGTGAGGAACTAGAAATGACCTGACTTGCAAGAACGTTTGTTACCTAATCAATGGAGTCTTTCTTTTTCTCAATGTCTGGGAAGTATACTAAAATATGAGAAAGTTTTACTAAGACTCCTCTTTTAATTATACCTATTACAACTCACCTAGAGAGAGCTTGTTAGAACTTAATATACTCAGAAAGAATTGGGAAGTTGAAATATTGTTCTTTTCAATACAATTTTGCCTATATAATATTTTAAGTAAAATCTTTTATCTTAATGCATACTTCACATATATTTTTGTCAAAATTGGAGCTGCAGATTTAGTTCATCAGTTTATGAGAAATGTCCTCTGTATAATCCGAAATGGCAAGTCAGACCTTATCATTAAAACCATTAACTAATCAGATTATATTTCAGAAAATGTATGGCTTCATTTTTTCCTTTCACTTCTGTATTTGAATTCTCAAATAGAGATAGAGGACAGATGGATAGAAAAACGGATGAATGGGTGAGTGGGTGGGTAGGTGGATGGACAGATGGATGAGTAGAAAGACGAACAGGCTGATGATGGATGGAGGGATAGATAGGTAGATAGATGACATTTGGATATACAGAAATACTAGATGATCTTTGACTATGCCCAACAGTGTTTATGTACAAACCTACTTACCAACTTGAAAAATTTCCACATGCTAGCAAAGACTTACTACTACCAAAGTTCTTACAAATGTTTTGTTGAAAAAAAAGTGTTTGATTTTAGATTGTTTTCTTAGCCATCCAGATTTAGAAATCAAACAAAATAATAAACGAGATCCAAAAGTAATAAACAAGATCCATAAATGCATACCTAGACAATTTTGAAAGGAAATATAGCAAAATATCAATAGTGTTCATCTGGGTTTTGGGGTTACAGTTTGATTTTATTCTTTTTTGAAAAAAAAATTTTATTTATTTATTTGAGAGAGAGAGGGAGAAAGAGAGAGCATGAGAAGGGGGAGGGGAAGAGGGACAAGTAGACTCCCTGCTGAGCACAGAGTCAGACATAGGGCTCAATGCAGGGCTGGATCCCAGGACCCTGAGATCATGACCTGAGCCAAAGTCAGCCATTTAAACAACTTAGCCACCCAGGCACCCCACAGTTGATTTTATTCTTTAAAAATCTTCTTATTTTCTAAAATCTCTATGAAAGCCACATACTCTTTCAAAATTAGAAAAAAAAAATCCAATAGATTGTATTTTATCAAATACTTTCTCACTGAATAAACTTTTTAATAGTTGCCCTTTACCTTACTAAGCTCTACGAAAACATGAAATGACATTTCCTAGAATACCTTCATTTTTTTCAGCTCTCTTGTTTTTGCAAACTGTGTCTCATTTAATCCTCCTCCTCATGTGATTGTTACTTCCCATTTTACAGATGAGAAATATGAGGCTCAGAAAAGTTAAACAACATATCTAAGGCCTTTTAAACAAGCAGAGATTCCACTGCTAATTGGCTAAGCGATAATAATCCACATCAGTTGAACCTTGAAATCTATGTGCTTCTAAGAGTCACACTGAAATATATTAAAATATGGGATTTTGACGGGGCGCCTGGGTGGCTCAGTCATTAAGCGTCTGCCTTTGGCTCAGGGCGTGATCCCAGCGTTCTGGGATCGAGCCCCATCAGGCTCCTCCGCTATGAGCCTGCTTCTTCCTCTCCCACTCCCCCTGCTTGTGTTCCCTCTCTCGCTGGCTGCCTCTATTTCTGTCAAATAAATAAATAAATAAAATATTTAAAAAAAAATGGGATCTTGAAAGTGAACACTGTCAATAACATTAAGTAAAATAATAATTCACAATAAAATCTCACAATATTCCTTTCACTTTCTAATGACATTTCCTGGAGAGCAAAAATGTTTAAATTTAATAATGGGCAATTTATAAATTTTTTCCTTTTGTATAGCCCTTTTGGTGTCATATTTGAGAATCTGTGAATCCATGATCACAAAGATTTTCTTCTACATTTTCTTCTGGAAGTTTCATAGTTTTAGCTCTTCCCTTGAGACCTATGATCAATTTTGAGTTAATAATTGTGCGTGATTTGAAATAGGGAAATGGATAGTGTCACTTCTCCAACAGTGGTTTTCAAAATTTTTGGCTAGTTTTTTGTATTTTCATTAAATTTTAGGGTCAGTTTGCCAATTCTTACCAAAAAAAAAAGATGTTAGGATTCTGATTGGAATTGTGTTTAGTCTATAGGTCAATTTGGGGAGTACTGCTATCTTAACACCACTGAGTCTTCCAACCCATTAGCATGATGCTTCTCTCCATTTCTGTAAAGCATGCTTTCATTTCTCTCAGCAATGGTTTCTAGTTTTCAGTGTAGAGTAATTGCATTCCTTTTGTTAAATTTATTCCTAGGTATTGTTTATTATATTGTGAATGGAATTGTTTCCTTAATTTCAATTCTTGGAAATTTGTCACTAATATAAACAAATATAATTGGTTTTTATATTAATCTTGAATCCTGCAATCTTATTAAACTTCCCTACTCATTATAGTCATTTTATTGTAGATACCTCAGGATTTTTGATTCAGGATCACTCTGTCTGAAAATAAAGACAGTTTTACTTATAAAGACAGTTTTACTTATTCCTTTCCAGCTTGCAGGTTTCTATTATTTTTATTTCTTTATTCAACTGAAAAGACTTTTCAATAAAAATTGAAAGTGGCGAGAGTGGACATCCTTCCTCTGTTCCTGATTTTAGGAGGAAAGCATTCAGTCTTCCATCATTAAGTATGAAGCTAGCAGTAGGGTTCTCATAGACGCACTTTATCAGGTTAAGAAAATTCCCTTTTATTTAATAATTTATTGAGGGTTTTTGACACAGATGGGGGACAGATTTTGTCAAATAATGTTTCTATTTCTTTCAGATGCTAATGTAGTTATAGCCTCTACTCTACAAATTCGGTATATTCCATTAATTTTCAGATGTTAAAACAACTGTGCATATCTAGGATAAATCCCACTTGGTCATGGTGTATAATTCATTTTATATGTTGCTGGATTCAGTTTGTTAATATTTTGTCAAGGATTTTTGCCAGTTTTGGATTTTTCTTGTAATATAAGTGTTTAAAGTTTTAAGTTCTCCTCTAAGCACTGATTTAGCTACATTCCATAAATTTGATATATTGTATTTTCATTTAAGCCAAATTTTCTAATTTCCCTATGATTTCCTCTTTTATCTATTTTTTTTAAAGAAGTGTGTTATCTTACTTGCACACATAGGACTTTTTTTTCTAGATTTCTTCCTATTCTTCATTTCTAATTTAACTGGAAAAATGTATGATTTCAGATTTAAAAAATGGATTGATACTTGTCTTATTGCCTAGTACATGGTCTATAATGGACACTGTGGCATGTATAGTTAAAAAATATGTGTACCTTGTTGTAGCTGAATGGAGTGTTTTATAGATGTCAGGTCAAGTTAGTCATTAGTGTTGTTCAGGTCTTCTATAGCCTTACTTATTTTTTATCCCCTTGTTCTATCAGTTACAGAGGGAGGAGCACTGACATTTTCAACTGTATTGTTCAACTTTTTTTTTTAATTTTTTAATTAATTTTTTAAATTTTTGTATTTTGTTTTTTGGGGGCTTTGTTATTAATGGTATGTATATTAACAATTGTTACTTCTTTCTTGATATACTGACCTCTTTATCATTATGGAAGATACCTCTTTGTCTTAGGATTATTTCCTATCTTTTTTTTTTTTTTTTTTTTTTTTTTTTAAGAGAGAGAGAGAGCGTGAGCAGGGGAGAGGCAGAGGGAGAGGGAGAGAGAGAATCCCAAGCAGGCTGCACACTCAGGGCAGAGCCTGATGTGGGGTTTGATCCTCTGACCCTGAGATCATGACCTGAGTGGAAATCAAGAGTTGTACACCCAACTGACTGAGCCAATCAGGCAACCCAGGATTATTTCCTATCTTAAAGTATATTTTGTCTGATAATAATTTATTTATTCCAACTATCTTACATTCAACCTATTTGTCTTTGAATCTAAAGTGTGTCTCCAGGAGACAGAATATAGTTGGATCTTGTCTTTTGATTGGCACGTGCAGTTCATTCACATATGGCAGAGTTATATAAATAGCTGTATAAATAGAGAGATGGACACATCATAACTTTACAGGGATTTTACTCACTTAATACTTTGTAACATTCTTTTCTTTCCTCTTTCCCATAGTACGTTTGATCCATGGTCCCGTTTCACCCTCCTCCCCCAAACTTGTTCGTACTCTTCCTGAAGAAGAGTATACTGTTAACTTGAGTTCTTTTGGTTTTGCTCACTTTGTGATTTTTGCCGAGAGCTGTGGCGCTCTCTCTCTAGAGTGTCTTTGTGGTGTTTCTCTTCAGAGTTGTGACCCCAGAACAATCCAGGAAGAAAAGGCAAATGCAGATGTAGGGAAAATTTAGAGGATCGGAAACCTACCATTTGTGCTAAGGGTGGGGTTAAATTCTATGATAATTCAAAAATAAAAGTAGGGGAATTTAGGAGAGGAGAAGGTGTGAAAAGTAGGGAACAAAGTGCAGGGGGCTGCAGCTGCATCTGGGAACCAGTGGGGGACCCACCAGAGCAGCTCCGTCTGGAGGACCCAGGAAGGCGGACGTGAGCCGCAGGTGAGTGACGGTGAAGATCACGTGGCTGAGATAAGCCCCGGAGCTGTAGCAGCTGTGACACCCCGTGCGTGGGAGCTCTGGGGGCTGGGGACAGAGGCCCGCCCTCAGAGGCCGAGAACTAAAATGGCACAGGGGCACATAAGCCCTCCCTCAGAACTAAGACCAACCCTCAGAGAGGAAAGAGGCAGAGAACCCTGAAAAGGCGGGGGAGGGGGGCGCTCAATTCAAACACAGAAGGGGTAAGATGAAATGTCTTCCGCAATCGGCAGTAGTGGTGGCTTAGGAACAAGTGTTCAGGTACAGAGAAAAAGAGAAAATGAAATTTCTGAATATAAAATTGTGATCATAAATTTTCAAACTTCTCTGCTGGCTCTAAATCTTTCCTGTTTTTGTCAGTGACACTGTCATCTCACCACTTACCCCTTTCTCTTTATCATCCCAACTATGAAGTCATATTTGACCACTCTGTGTGGGATGTCGGGGGTGGGGGGTGGGGAGAGGGGGGTTTTAATGGACTCTGACGGCATTTTGTATATTTAATCAACAGGGATGAGGGGGAAGAAAGGTGGGTTTTATTTTTGGTTTTGTTTTCGTTTTTTTTTTTTTTTTTAATCTTTTAGAAGGCTTCCTGAGCCCACATAGTGCTTAAAAAAAAACCCACAAAAACTCAAAACTCAATGAATTAATTTAAAATGTCAATGATTTAGAAACATAAAGATTACTTTGCCCCTAAATCCCCCATGTAAAGAAAAGGATGTTTTGCAGAAATGAACATGGCTTATTATTGATTCCATAACATTTGAAAAGTGGCAGAAAGAGGCACTGCTTATCCAAGCACAGCAGAATCAGCATTTGCTTAGTGATCAAATGGGATGTACAGCTCTGTGCAAACAAATTATGGTAAATTAGGAGCAGGGCCACCAGGGCTTTGCACCACTTGATTTTGGAATATCTTTAAGACTATGCCCTCCACGTCTGCCGGTTGGTCCCTACTGCAAAGGCTCCTTCTGGGTCTGAAGCTGAAGGTGTTTGTTTACATAGGGATGTTGGCTCACTCAGTAACTTCTGTGGTGGTTTCTTTTACAGTATCTCTCCAGTCACAGCAACCCCACTTCTGTGAGAGCTGTCTTCTCACCCCATGACTCTGACAAACACATCTGTACAGGAAGCTCTCCTCACTGCCACCTGCCCCTTACTCAGCGGTCTAAAGACTTGGCCCAGGTTCTTGGATTGACAACGAGAAGGAGAGTCCATCTCTGGGTGCGCTGAACGATTGCAGGCAAACTCGGGACTGTGGGAGCCCATCGTCGGCCAAAGGGCAGTAAAACCAGCTGGTCTGTAGGGTCAGAGAGGGAGGCAGTACTGAAAGGCCAGGGAGAACTCCCTGGGACCCTGGCAGCCACTTTTTGGATCCTGGCTCATTATTTAGAAAAACAGAGTCAGCCCTATTTTTCTGCCTTTTGGTTCTAAGATTCATTCCTGAGATTCTCATAAGAAAGCTTCTTCCTTTTTCTTTTTGCTTACCCTAGCTCAACTCCAGTTATTTCCTGTTACTTAAAACCCCGGAAGTTGTACTTGGGCTTACCAAAAATCCAATGTCTGGGAAACAAGATAAGGGGATGGGCATATGACAATAGGAAGACAATGGTTAAAACAGAAATTTTTTAAAATAGGGGATTTAGATATGACATAAAAAGTACAACAGACAAAAGAAAAAATTTGATAAACTGGACTTCATCAAGATGTAAAACTTTTACACTTCCAAGGATACCAAGAAAGTGAAGAAACCCCTACAGAATGGGAGAAAATATTTACAAATTGTATATTTGATGAGGGATATATATCTAGATGATATAAAGAACTTTTACAATTAAACAATAAAAAGACAGTAACCCAATTTAAAAATGGACGAATGAGGGGTGCCTGCATGGCTCATTTAGTTAAGGGTCTGACTTTTGATTTCAGCTCAGGTCATGATCTCAGGGTCTTGGGATTGAGCCCTGCATCAGGCTCTGGCTCCGTGTTCAGCATCAAGTCTGCTGGAGAATCTCTCTCTCTCTCTCCTTCTTCCCCCCTCCTCCACTTATGTTCTTTAAATAAAATCTTAAAAATAAAAGGACATATGACTTGAATAGACATTTTGTCAAGGAAGATATGCAAATGGTCAATGAGCATATGGAAAGATGTTCAACATCATCAATTATTTTGGGAAATGCAAATCAAAACTAGAAGGAGGTATCACTCCATAACCACTAGGATGAATATAATAAGAAAGATGGGTAATAACAAGGTATTGGTGAGGCTGTGGGAAAATCATACCCTTTGGCACTGATGGTAGAAATGTGTAACAGGGCAGCAGCTCTAGAAAAGGTCCTCAAAATGTTAAACATGGAGTTAGTATATGACCTGGAAATTCTACTCCTGGGTATATACCCAAGAGAAAAGAAAACAAATGTCCACACAAAAACCTGTACATGGATATTTGTAACAGAATTATTCAGAATAACTAAGAACTGAAAACAACCCATATGTCTATCAACAATGACTAAACAAGGTGAGGCATATGCAGGCAATGATATATCATTCATTCATAAGAAGAAATGAAGTTGGTGCATGCGACAACGTGGATGAACCTTGAAAACATTGTGCTAAGTCAAAGAAGCCTATAACAAAAGGCCATGTATCATATCATTCCATTTATAGGAAGTGTTCATAGAGACATAAGGGAGATTAGTGATTTCTAGGGGCTGAAGAGGAAGGAGACGGGGAGTGACTGCTAATAAATATTGGGTTTCTTTTTAGCATGATAAAAATGTTTGGATTAAATATTGGTGATCGATACACAATTTATGAATATACTAAATAAGCATTATACCTAAAAAGGGTAAACTTTATAGAATGTGAATTATATCTCAACAAAGCTATAAAATTAAAAAAAATATGGGGAAGAAATATATTGCCCCAATCTAATCACTTAAAAAAACAAACATAATCACATTTACAGTGAAATCTAAGGCAAGTTTTAACCGGCTGTGTGAACTTGGCCAAGTTGCTTATTTCTCTAAGTCTTAATTATTTCTCCTGCCAAGTGGTGATAATGATGATGTATATCCCATAAGATCATTTTGATGATTCAATGAGATAGTTCATATAAATGTTCTGGAAGACTGTTAATTACACAATATGTGCTCAATAAATGTTAGCAGTCTCCTAATTAATAACTTACAAATGTAATTGTTGCGGCTGAAGAACCCTTCCCTTCCCCATGCACCGCTCCAGTTAGCCCAGATGCAACTCAGAGAAAAGATGGAGGGCAGCATGGAGAAAGGCCGGGAAGCTGCAAGAATGGCTGCAGACCAGTAGCAAAAAAATTTTCATGAGTAAGAAACAAATACGAACACTAAAAGCGCATCTTCATCAAAATCGATGGAACCCAATTAATTCAACTGAACTCCATGGAAAATTGGGAAGCAGGACTACTACCATGTGTTGAGAAGGTGACTATAAATATTTTATTACGATTTTATAAATCAAGGACAGTGTATACTTTTATGAACAAGGTAAAACTTTATTTTGGAATGGTGATGAGGAAGATCACTGGCACCGAACAAAGAGGATTCCCTACTGCTCAATTGGATGAGCAGAAATCCAACTGCCTGACTAGCTTTTCTCAAGGAGATTTTTGTTGCCCAGCGCCTTTCAAGAGGGAGGTAATGGCACTGGAATCTTTGAGACCCCTGCAGCTTCCTTCTTTGCTTGGCAACACGCGGGTAGAAACGCTTCTAAAATTCTAAAACTTTACCCCACTCCTCTTCCTTTTCTCCCAGCTTATACTTTCACCTTCCTCTGGCGACCTTAGGAATATGATGAGGTTCTTGCAGGCAGCAGCTGTCTGCTTGGAAATGGTCTGCCTTTGCTTGTGTGTCTTGGCTTTCTGCTGGCTCTCCCATGGACACCACGGTAAACAGAGTTCCTGGGAAGTGGGGTATTACCGTGTGCACTAAGCGCCCAGTTTGTCTTCCATTTTAAAGAACTGTCATCTTTATGGTCCAGATTCTCATTTTTTTTTTAAACTGGACAGTGAATTTCTGAAGACAGAGGCATTTTAAAAATTACTGTTATTCACCGTTGTATCTGTAGCTCAGAGCACAGGGCCTGGCATGTGGTAGCCATTCAGTGACCACATGGGGAGTGGATATAGAGGAAAGTGCCTTGTGCCAGTGGATTTGAAATCATATCTCCCCGTTTTTCATCAGAAAGTAGCAGAAGCCCAGCCAGCATCCTTTCTCTTCTCCTGCCTCCTCCGTGATGCTCTTCCTCTTACCACCAGCTGTGAATGAGCTTCCCTTACTGCTTCCTAAGACACACTCCACATTTGGCCCTGTAAACTAGAGCACCCCCCGTTTCCCTTTAGGAGATACTCCCTCTCCCTGTTGCCAGGACTGATCGTGTTAAGGGCTCTCACCAAGTGCCTCTGCAGGCATTGCCTCCACCCAAGGGAGCTCCCCACTGGGGTCAGTTCATGGCAAGTGACTATTCAGTGTGGCAGTTCCAGGGTCTAGACCTACCTCAGGCCAGTGGAAGAGCCATTTTAGCTCCAGAGTTCTCTGTGGGATTGACAGAGGGTGGGTGTGTGTGTGTCTGTAGCATAGCCTGTATTTTCCTCCTCCCTACTCCTCACAGTGTTTTCCCCAAGAGCACACTTCAACAAACTCCCCTGTGCACACATTTCTCTTTCTCCAAGGAGCCAGTCCCGACAGCGAGACCCCGGCTGGAACCACCTGCATCCCTGACTCAGCACAGTCAGTGCCGAGTCCATGTTGATCACGTGCCGGACTTGTCTGGCACTCCCGTTTCTTCTTACCATGAGGACAGGTCAACAACTCCAGGCAGAGTTAGCCAGAAGTTGTGAACTGGGCAAATGCATGCTGAACCATCATCCAGCCTAGCCAGCAGCAGACTCCCTGGGGCCATGGAGTATTTGCGTAGGAAACCAAATGAACACGCATGGCTAATGGGGAGGGCCACAAATTCCTCCACACTGCCTGTGAAAAGGAGAGAACTCTGTCCCCTACCGCTGAGCCTGAGTGGAGGAATCAGGACCCCCCTGAGCAATAGAAGACGGCAGGAATGACGCTGTCTGAGGTCAAAGGCTGTCTTTTTTCTACTGTGCGATGCTGCCCACTGTCCTTCTGAAAGTGGTAAGAGTTTCAGGCTCTTATAAGGGTTGTCCATCCAAGAGAAAAAAGAATTCCAATCACCAATGAGGTGGAAGGCTTCTACAACTAATTCAAACTAGCAACTGTATAGAGTACTTGTGTGCAGTCGTGTGAACGAACGCTCATGCTCCGGCTCAAAGGTTTTCTATGTTGGTGAGGTTACTGGCACCCGACTTGGAATTCATAGCTATTGATGTCATTAAATAGGGGATTTATTACCCAAGCAAAGCATTTGACCCCACTGTTATGTCCACCTGAGAAATATACAAAACCGTTACCTACCTAGACAGGTATGGCCTTTGGAGTATCTGGCGATGGGCTGGTCGTCGGAGGCTGGAGAGGCCAACGTGTGAAGGGGCAGGAGTAAGAAGAGAGTTGTCGCCAAAAGGATATTCCAGAGGGAATTCATCTCCGACCCGTGCACCAGGAGAGGACTGCCTGGCTACAGAGGCTGCCCACTGAAGGACGCTGAAGCCGGGGCCACAGAAGCTCTGGGTCTAGCTCCCCTTCTCTTCCGTTCTCTCTCAGACCCACACACACACTTCCCACACTTTCACATTTACACACTTTTCATGAGTGTGAAGGGACTAGAAAAATAACAAACACTCACAGACCCACTCGCTCCTCCTGCAGAACCCCGAGAGAGAGCCAGAGGCCTGCGCCTGGAAAGAGCTGCGAGGAGTCCCGGGTGGGCAGGTTTTCTGAGTTAAAACCTGCCGCAAAAAGACAAGCCCAGGTGGCAGCCGCGGCAACAACGTGCCCTTCTGTGCTCGCCAGCTGAAGTCAGTCAGAAGCACCGGGAGCCTCGACGCTTGCTGGAATCGTCCCTTGCGGTAGTTAGGAGGCCCTTCCCCTTTCACTCTTGCAAAATGAAACCAAACTAAAACTGAAGAAAAAAAAAAAACCACAAACACGCACCCTTTAGTAATGTGACCAGCAGCTTCTGCGCATTATAGAAATTATAATTTGCTCTATTCAGAAGTTACCTAGTTTTCCTCTAAATAATTTTGAATAGTGAGATCGAGCTCCTTATTCTGGTGCTAAAGGATATTCTGGTCAAATAGTTCTTTTCCTCTGGAGCAGTTGAATTATTCCACCGAGGGTCAAGTTTTATTCCACCTTCAGTCTGGTGTGCAGGAAACAAGCAATACAGACAGTAATGGGCAGTCAGCTCGGCTGGATTTTAAATCTAATGAGAAAAGGGATGTGCTGGAATTAACCTCTTCATATTTACTCGGCTGTGTATGATGCCTCTCTTGTCTCCAGAATTTCAAAACATGTTTATATTCTCCACCTGTAGATGATTTGTTCACTTTTAAGAGACTGATTTTCTGTTTTGAAGATGAGAACCAAATACTGTTTTTCTGGTGGGGAGGGGGAAACTGAACCGGATCATAGAGAAAAGACATATCATCTAAGTGCTTTGTTCTGAAACAGGATACAGCAGAGTCATATGCCATTCTCAGGCAAGATAAGGGGATTGGGCCAAAGTACCACAATCTAGATAAGCCTGGAAGATCCTGCAGTTTTTACTCTCCTTGTTTAGGCTCTGAGGAAAGCTTATTATAAAATTCATGAAATATTATGAAAGCTATCAGACTTGGTAGAGAGCTCTCCTTCTCCTCCTCCCCCTGCTTTTACTTAAGGAATAGCATTTAGAATAGCAGGCAGAATTTTAGAGTTGTATTCTTTCCAGGGTGCAGGAAATACCACTTTTTTTGGTTTGAAGATTTCTTTGTAGGCATTAGTTTAATAAATGCCAATTTGTCAACTCTCTGAATCTGCAGCAGAGACATCACGTGACAGAGTGTTTCCCTGCTTATGTCCCGGGACAGGGTTGGACCAACAGATGCCATGGATGACCTTGGTCGCCATGAGCCTGTGACTTCCTTGGAGGCTGGTCCTCAAGCTCCCTGACCCTGTGACCAAGGAAAGCTCTGGAGGTCACCAGGACTACCACATGGGGCAGGGCCTAGAGAAGTTCCAGAGACTTCCTGGAGAGGCAGGAGCTCTCCAGGAATGAATAAGAGCCCATACTGCAAAGACAGAAAGACCCATGTTCAAATATCACACCTATTGCTTACTTCTGAGTAATATAGCAGTCATATAACCTTTAAATGCTTCAGTTTCCTCACTTATATTGGGATAATAATAATATTTGTCCTACAGGGTTGCTGGAAGGACTAAAAAAGATGATGTAATTGAACTATAAAGCCATATACTTCGCAAGAAGAGAGTGCTTAGTAAATCAAAGCTTTGGTTATTACTCCAACAGGAACGTGATGAAATCTGCTCCCCAGGCCAGCCTTGGAGAGAACGATAAGACACTCGCGCTAGTTGCAGGCCAAGGTGTGGGGAAATGGCCTGGATTGGAGGAGGCAGCTTCTATTGAATGCCTTCTGTGTGCCAGGCAGCACTCCAGGAAAGCACAGTCTCGTTTGCTAACCCATGGGTTGGGAAGGAATCTTCGGCAGGTTCCAGAAGAGCACTTGGCACAGGTTCTGGGCCTCCTGAGGTTCTTTTGGTCTAGATTTATAGCTGTAAGCAGGCCTCTCAGGGTGAGAGGAGTCTCTCAGTGTAACACTGAATGCAAGTTTTAAGGCTTGGTCAATGTGTATGTGACACAGGCAGTTCTGCCCACAACCCTACCTCCCCCCTCCCTTCCGCCCCGCCACAAAGGAACAGTGAGCCCTGAGGCAACCTGGGGTGCTCGGGCTTCCGGGCTGGCCAAACTGGGAATTCCTGGCTTAACTGTGCAGCACCGACCAAGTCCCTTACCATTTCCAGGGGGGACATTCCTCACTGTGCAGGTGTGTCATAGTTACACAGGGACACATGATAGGTTTTCCAGAGTGCTTTTCATGCTTGAAGATCAAGTTCTTACTGGGCAGGGTCAAAAGAGGAACACAGAAATCAGGAAGCAAGTTTTGCTAACTAATGCTGAAGTAAGCCCATGTGCCTGCACTCCCCCAAAACCCTGTCACCAGGTGGGGGGCTCCTCGAGGCATCCCTCAGGCTGGCAGCTCTCATTTCCCTCAGCAGGGCTGCCTTTGTCCGTTCAGTATTGAGCACACAAGACCTAGGATCTCTGCACAACTTGCTGAAGGGCCCTGGATCTGCCCGTGATTTACAATAACTAGCTGGACCCTGGACGATGTCTCTAAAGGACTCCTGTTGTCAGATGCTCCAATCTGGATTTTCTCCACATCTGCTTTAGGGAATGAGATTTCTTCCTTGCAGCATTCTGTAATTTTACTTGGGGAGTTTCAAACCACAGTTTCTGTAGCAGAAGGCTGAGGCTTTATAATTCCCAAGTGCTACACCTGTGGTTCTGGTTTGTTCTGTCTGAATATGCTTCCTGATTATTTTTTGACCTGCATTGTCTTCAACCATCTCATTCACAGCAAGTCCCTTAAATCAGGAAAAAAAAAATGACCTGGATGGCAGGAGATACTGTAAAAGCTGGTGCTGTCACAAAAGCATATCTTCCCTTTGACTTTCTCCTCTTCCAGACACCAAGGGTCCCTCTCTTTGCTTCTGGCTTCCCAGGATTCTCTGCGGTGGTGCTCGGTTCAGACCCACCAACCCCAGACGCTTTGCTGATCCTCTCCTCCCCTGTCAGAGCTGATTTATTCTAGCTTTACCCAATCCTCTTTCTGTTCTGTGCCAGGAAAATCGTAAATTAATCCACAACAAGGCTGCACATCTGCTAATTAAAAGAGTTATGAATTTAGGAGGGGGGACCTACATTTTCATCGTGGCTTCACCACTTCCTAGCTGTGTGCCTTTGGGCAACAGATCCACCTCTCTGGGATTAGTTGATGTTGCTGGAAATGGGTCATATGATGCCAATATTATAGAAAAATTCCTAATATTAAAGAGACAATGAGAGTGAAAAAACCCAACAGTAAATGTTAGATAAATTTAAAGCTAACAATCAATTAACATTATCCTTCTCAAGTAATATTGGAATTTTAATGTGCTTTGCTTTGTACATTTTCTGAGGACATTGAAAGGGATTTCCATTTTAGTAATGCATGTAAGACAATGCAAAGTCAGGGTTCAGAAAGCTGCAGTGGAGTGCCCAGCCACAGGTCCTATCCCTTGTCGGTGGGCCGGGCAGGGGTGGGGGAGACTTGTGATGTAATGTGAGTAGTAAGCATAGAGTGGGCAGTGGGCGAGAGTATGGAGACCAGGAATGCCTCTCCCGGAGGTATGCTGGCAGCTACCAGCAGGAAGAGCCGTGCACCAGGAGATAAGCCAATGATCCTCTAGCGATGGGTGGCCCTGCAGTGGTGCAACCTAGACACACAACAGGATGTGTGCCCCAACACTCCCCACAAACCCCACCCGCTCATTCACACACTTCCAAGTGTTGAGATTTTGAGAGATATGCACCTGGCCGGGGTATGTCATTTAAAACCACAGCCTACTAAGGAGGGTGCATTCTCTTAGGTATCACTTCTTTTGTCTGCTGGGAGCCCGATAAAAGTTTGGAAGAAGGAGCTGTGGTGAGTGAACTACTTTTCATAAGCAAGGCAGAAGAATTTGGACATAATCCAGAAGGAAGAAGGGAGGAGCAGAGAAATGAGAGTGAAGGGAGAAGCAGGACAGATGAGACACCAGGATCTTTCTGGCTGGAAAACCAAGAGAGAAGTGCTGGGAAGTGGGGTGGCAAAAGACTGAGCTAATAGAAAGGTCTGATGTAGATTTGGAAGTTGTTTGCTGTGTCATTTGTGAAATGATACTTTGCCCAGATCCTGAATGGATTTTCATGGAAATCAATGGGAACAACTTTCCTGTTTGGATCAGAGCAAGGCAGAGCTAAGAAGGCACAAGCAGAAAAGGAGGTGCAGAGGCAGAAGGACCAAGAGAATACAAGCTCAGGATTTCACAGGTATCTTGGTGGAGGGCTTTGGACTCTCATGTGCTATACATTGGGGCTGGGGGGAGAGTATAGTCTTCAATCACTTTGACCTACATCTCCAAAGTGTAGAGTTAAGTTTGAATGCACAGGGAAAAAAATCAATAAACATCATCAACATAAGCTTGAAGCTCATCCATTCATTATTTCATTCATTTTTAGATAAAAGAAGACAGAGGTTAGGCAGTTCAGGGGGAGTCTGGCAGTCCCATGTTGTCTTCAGGGACCTAAGCTCCTCATTTTCTGTCTCGCTATCCTAGAACTGATTTTCATCCTCAAGGTCAGCAAAAGTCTAAAATGGCTGCTAGTGCTCCAGCTATTGTGTCTACATTCCAGGCCAAGAGTGGAAGAAAGCAGAAGGCTAGTGGAACTCACACCTTCCCTTATAAAGGTGTTTCTTCCCAAACCTCCCCCAACACTTTTGTTTCCATCTCATGTAAGCAAAAGCCACACCTGGCTATGAGGGATGCTGGGAAAGTCATATGAGTACTCCTAACTGCAAGGGAAGCTGGAGCAGGTGGCCTTTATTCTGGTGGAAACGGGCTCAGCTAAAAACCAGCGTTCTAAAAGAAGGAGAATTTGCACTGGAGACCCTCGCCCACGGCGTATATTACACATAAATGCATATAAACATTTTTCTTTCTGAATTGAATATGTTTGCTTAGGTTGTGTGAGTGTTTGGAAGGTAAAATGAGCAGGCATACTGGCCTGTCCTGTTCTTCTCAGTGGGGTTTTCTTGGAATGCCGGGCAGACCGATGCTCCCCAAGGCCCTTCCCCCTCCAACTCTTGTCCTAGAGAGCTCATGGAAAAATGAGCTGGCGAAAATCCTTATGAAAATCACAGCTGAGGCTGAGACGAGATGGGCCAACCTGTGGTCGAGGGACCATCATGAGTAAGACAGGTTCCTGCTGTACTAGGAAGTTCACCACTACATGAAAAAAACAAAAACAAAAACACGGATTAAATCTCTTCTGGAAATACTTTCTTAAAGGGACCCTAAGGAAAATGCAGTAAGGTGCAAATGAAATGTAAACAAAATGCTAAAAGCAGCTTCAAGCTTCATGTGTAGGATGCCGCACTGGCAGAAGGCCCTTAGATTACGTGGTCGACCAGAGGGCTCACGGTCAAGTGTTCCGGGAGACTGAGTGGCTAAACAAATGGCAATCCTCCAATTTGCCTCAGCCTGAGGGGACACTGACTATTTCGTGGCGTGGGCCCCAGATGTGCACAGCAAATTCAGACCAGCCTGTCTCTTACAGGTTTCTTTGGAGCTCCTGCATCAAGACTGACGGTCTCTCGCTGACTCGCTACGTCATCACATCAGGAGTCAATGAAAGAGCGAGGGGGGATTGTTCGCCGGTGCCTGGCACAGAGCGGAACATCAAGCGTGGTCTCCGAACTCCTGCCAGTGTTTCCACTGGGAGAGTGTTGGGAGGAAGGGGGGTGGGGATCAATACAGATTTGGGGAAATAAATAAGCAGAATAAATATACCCCTGAATAACCTTAGGTTAAAATAATATGGGCCTTCAGAAAAAAAGAAAGGTAATAGAGAGCTCAATTAAATACAAAATTAGAGTTAAAGAAAAGTACTCATGTTAGTCAAAACACAATAGATCATGTTATCCTGTTGCTTTAAACGGCTCAAAACTCCCCAGGGCCACCAAATGGAAGGCTGAATTCCTCGGAAGGTTCGTAGGGCTGCTCGTCATCTGGAGACTGTTATCTCCCCAGCCAAGTTTCTAGACACTTTGCTATGTGCTCTATGTTCTGGTGACACCAAATTACCAGTGATGGCCCCAGACATTCCCAGCTGTTTATGCCCCGGTGCCTTTGCATGAGCTTTCACTCTGCCTGGAATGTTCTCTCTTTATCTTCCAGGACAACAACTCCTTTTTCTTCAAGGTCACCTCTTCTCAGATGCCTTCCATGCCCCTTGCCAAGCACAAGTGTTCTCTCCACCCTCAGTGCTCCTAGGACAGTATAGACAAGCCTCCCCTAGCCCTCGCTTCTGTGGCATGGCCACCAGAGTAGGCATCTGACTCCCCCAGCAGCTGGTGGTTCCTAGAGGGGAGGTTACTTAGCACTGTCTCCACAGAACATGCACCTGACTCATGGCAGGTACTCAACCAATGTTCATGGGGGGAAAAAAGGAGTGAGCAGAAAGAGAAACTGTGTTAGCTATTATAGCAGAACAATGGAGCCAATGAGGATATTTAAAAAAAAAAATGTTCTCAGGAACATTATGTGAAAGGAAGAAACATTAAAGGCAGGCAGTATATTTGGGTTCAGAACTAAACTGTAGTGCAAATGCTTCTGAGTCTGATCAGGGAAGGGCTGAGCATCCAAGTAGGATTTGAGCGGCAGTCCTAAGACTGGGTAGAGAGAAAACAAGAAGTGAGAGAGTCATGCTGTCAGGGGGTAAAATCTAGAGTCATGCAATTTCCTCCTGGTTTTTCACAGTTTTTGTAATAAAGTGGTAACGTTGATTTCCTGGGCCTGAGGCAGCCAAGGGGAGCAGGGAAGGGAAGCACAGGGAGGGAAGGGTGTCGTCTTGCTGAGTGCTAGAATGAGCTGCTCTGAGGAGCCATGAGGAAGGGTTCAGCGGACCACACTTACCTTCTAGGGAAGGAAGACAGAGGGGCCTTTGTCTCCTCACCTGCCATAGCAGGTCCTCTTGCCTCTTGGAGATGCTCGAACCGCCTTTACAAATTACTTCTTGCCGTGATCTGGGGTGGGAGCAGGATGGCCGACTTAAGTGCAGATCACAGAGGAGCAAAGTGAAGTGAGGCGGTGGGCCCGGGTACCCTGCCACATGGACTGACACCTCGAGGTCAGTCTGAATTGACCTGCAGTTTTCTTCTCCTCCCACATCCTAAATAATGCTTTTAAAAGTCACTCTCTTATCTACTTTTTTTTTTTTTTGCAGCGTTTTAGTGTATGTGTGTATGTCCATGTGTGCATCTGTCTGTTGGATCGAAGATGGTCCCAAATTCTTCGACACTTCTGCTATTGAGAGATGGGGTCCATTTGCCCTCCTCCTGAATCTGGGTGGTTCATGACTGCTGACCAATGCAGTCTGGAAGGAATGTTTCTGGGCTAGAGCCAGACTTTCAGAGGACTGGCAGCCTCTGCTTTGGTTTCTGGGAGCTTTGAGCTTCTATGTAAGAAGTCTGATTGTTCTGCTACAGAGGCCACGTGCAGACCCTGAGACCACGTGGAGAGGGAAAAGTCCCCTTCTGACTCAGCCTTCCAGCTGTCATTCCAAAGGCACCAGACATGGGAGTGAGACCACCTTTGGCCTTCCAAACAAGAGCGAGCCATCTTGGACCCTCCAGACTAGCCCAGCTGCCAGCTCAATGCCAACAAAGCTCCACCAACCCCACCCCCAGTTGATATTACCTGAAGCAGAAAAATCTACCAGTGGAATCCTGCCAGGAAAAGAGATAATAAAATAGTTGTCGTTTTAAGCCCCTACATTTGGGGTCATTTGTTATGTAACAGTAGATAATCAGAACAGTGTGTGAGGTTGGAGATTAGGTATGGTTGGCCAGTCTGCATCACCCAGGTGTTAAGGGTTTGGGCATATCCGCCCCATTTCTTTGGGGCTGTGCTTTTCAGAACTCTTAAGGTCCTTCATTTGAGATCAAACCAATCCAAAAGCTCTGGACATTTCTAGTGATCAGAGGTGGTTGCTGCATGTCCCAAAGGGACAGTAACCCAGACTCAGAAGATGAAAGGACCATGTGAGACTTTCAAGGGCAAATATATTCAAATTGAGAGCAAAGGTCACCTTTTTTGGCTCACACCTTTTAAGTCTCCTGAGAATACTTACGTTGCTTGTTTGGGTATATTGGTTTTTATTGCAAAGAAGGTAAGGAGAGGAGAGTGAGGTGAAGGAAGAGAGGTTATCTGCCTGGGGCTTGTTAATATGTTGCAACTAGAGCAAGGACTTAGGTTGTAGAATCCTTTGTTAACATTTGCTACCTTTGAACTAGGTTGAGCTAATACATTATCGGCTCTCAAGCACCACGAGGTTGCTACAAATCTNCACGAGGTTGATACAAATCTCAGAGCCAGCAAACAAGGAGGAACTTTGCCCTGATTCCATTCTCCCCAGAACTCAAGGGAGGCTGTTTCTCCTGAATCAGGTTAGGAGCAGGTAACATGCACAGAACATTCCTGAAACTGAGGCCCAGAGAGGTCAAGATGACTTTTCTGGAGTCAAAGCCCAGAATGGAAATGCCAATACTGATTTTGAATCCAGAATCTGTTCTGCTTCTTCTTTCCATATCCTTTCAAAGACTTGTTTCTTCTATTCTGCTTTCAGGGGCCATTATTTTTATTTTACTACCTATTTATTTATTTAAAAGACTTATTTATTTATTTATTTGAGGGAGTACGAGACAACACACAGGGGCAGAGGGGGAGAGAGTCTTAAGCAGACACCATGCTGAGCCACAGAGCCTGATGTGGGGCTCCATCTCACGACCCTGAGATCATGACCTGAGCTGAAACTAAGAGTCGGACACTTAACTGACTGTGCCACCCAGTTTCCCCTATTTTATTCTATTTTATTTTAGTAAATGTTTTACAGAAGGATGTAAAAGTTTAAATATATATTTAAATATATATTAAATAAATATTTAAAATATTTAAATACATATACCTATATATACATAAAATTGTTAAATAGGACCCAAATGTCATAGTATAATCAGGATAAAATAAATTTATTCTAGTATAACTACATAATTTTTAAATTCAACATTAAAAGAAATCATTGATGCAGTACATTTTGCTAAAACAATTTTTCCTCTCTTTTACTCCATGTGTTTAGGCCGCGAGTCCCAGACAAGGACACTGCCACTGGGTAAAGGTTCAGGTGCAGGTGCAGTTTGTTTCAGCCTCCTTGTCCCTTCCATTAGACATCTGTCTGAGACCTTGAGGGACACACAGAACCAGGTGAGTTGCTCCAGGTTGACGGGGATATGTGTTCCCTCCAAACATGTCAAATTTGCTTTCCCTGGCTTCTCCCTGAAAGGGCAGTCCTCCCAGATCCTCATCTAATTTATCCCAGAGCAGGAAGGTAGCTAGCTGCCGCTGGGGAGGTCTGAAATTAGGGACTAGTATATGTCAAGGCTTTGTGTTTTGGGGTGAGCCCTAGAGTCACCGGTTCTCTGTGCTGCCCGCTGGCTCAGTGTCTGGGCCTGACATTGCTTCTGTTCCCACTAAGCTCTCCAGGTGCCAAGATGACCTGAATTTCCACTAGGCTCCTGACACCAGTCTAGCTCTTGCCCCTCCTTATGGAGCTAGAAGGCCTCATTCCCCCGCCTTGCAGATAGTTGCTGGAGTCTCACTGCGTGTGGCCTGACCTCTCAAACCACATCCCCTTTGCTCACATGACTGTATGTATTATGTTGTCTGCATTTCAGTTATGCCTCGCCTCCTGGGCTGTACCTCTCCTAGGTTCTTGGTGTCTGTCCGAAATAAGCTCAGGCTGTCTTTACCCATCAGATCCTGGACTCTGGCCCCAGTATCTGCCTTGATCAGAGGCAGCCTCACCAGTAGTGGTGGGGCCACCTCAACTCTGTCTTGGTCTTGCGAGTTGTTCCATTCTCACTGGTCTGCAAGGCTAAAGTCTAGTTGGCTTTGCACCCAAGGCCATCTGAGATACCTGAGTCCCAGGCTTGAAGTCACTCTGTGTAGAACCACAATTTTGAATGATTCCAACACTTCCTCCCCCACCCTTCCCCAGAAAAGTTGTAAATGCTCATGATGGTGGTCAGCTGATAAATCAGCCAACATCTCAGATATGGCTATTTGCCATTATGCCAAGTACATTTGCCCGGTTTACTTTGACCAACCAAGAGTGACCTTCAGACCCTCATCCCTCAATCTCCTGGGACTAGACTCTTGAATGCCATTCATTAGACAATCCACTCCCCCTGGAATTCACTGTTCTGCTGGAGTATGTTTCAGGAGTGATTTAGTTCCTCCAAAGCTACCATGTCCTCACTGTTCTGTGGTATCAACATCTCTACTTGCCCATAATTCAAGCCAACAGAGAATGAGACCATCTAACCAGGTATTCTTTGTAATAAGGCTCATTTGAAGTCATATCCTTGCAAACTGACCAGTCCAGGTAAAGCACCCAGCCAGCACCTTGCTTCAAAAACTCTGCTGAGACATCTGTCCTGTCCAAACACCTCTTGGCTGCAAGCCACGATATAAGAAATCTACTTAATTTCTGACCAGAAACTTTCCTTATACTCTTCAATATGAAAAAGTGATCAGACTTCAACACAGACCTGTGGGTTTAGAAGGCTGCTATTTGGTGGGTCTGACATAAGATACCCATGTGGAAGTGATCCATGCTCAGCTCATACCAGCTCTGGCAAAGACAATCCAATTCGCACAGGACAGTATGAATAATGCACTTGAGTTCCACCGTGCAGGGAAATAGTTCATTTTCAATCAACAACATCAGAAACCTTTCATCCTGTCACTGTTAGCTCTGAAACTTAGAGCTTTTATTTCCATGGAGTCAAAAGTCCTAAACTATATGATTCCGAATGGAAAGAATGAGTTAGAGCCCTTGCCTCCTCATTTTCTCTCATATGTGAGTTTTTAATATAAATATAAGAACATACTGCATTGATGAAAATCAAAATGTTTCAGGGAGCAGCTTTCAGACTTTCAGCATGAAAACAGTTATAAATAAAATATTAAATTTTCTATTCAGTGCCGACATGTGGCTTTTGAATAAAATCGAACAAATTTCTTATTAGTGGTAGAGTACATTAAAAAGCCAGCCTAATTTAATTGGACCCTTAGACTTTGTAGGTTTTTATAAACTCTCTGTTGATTGATGCATTCTGTGCATATGTGTTGATCACCTGCTATTGATCACCTTACAGTCAGACATTGTTGTAGGCATGAGAGTGTGGGAAACTTACAAGACTTCTGCCGTCATTGAGTTCACATTGTTTGGACTCACGGTTGCCTTGCCGTGCCCCTCTGGCAAATAAATTTATTTAACTATGGTTAAATCACTTTTGCTTTTTGTCACTATTCATCCACATGATCAGAGCACAGCCCCTCCCTGGGAACCTCAAATCCCCACAATTTTCCCAGAGCAGAAAGCCAGCTTTCTTTGTATTACTTTGTCCTTTGAGTGGGTGCTGAGGATGGGCTCCAGGGCTTACATATAGATCGGTCCCCATGTTCACTGTGAGCACAGTTCATAGATAACACGAAACCACTTCTTCTATCAGGAAATTAATGACACAAGCACTTTTTATCTTTTCCTAATTGATCACCTTATAGAAATATCTTATATTTTATAGAATCACAGACCCCTTTGACAATTGGATGAACACTATGGATCCTCTTCCTGGAAAACCAGGAAAACACACTCAATTTTATACCTGAACTTAAAATACTATGGACCCCTGAAACCCATAGGGGTTCCTGGATCTGAGGTCAAGAACCTCTGGTCTGGAAAGTCTTACTTTTCTCAACTTCTTATTCTGTTTTCCACAGATGTGAAATTTCCATGAACTGGAGTTTTCCACTTTAAATTTAGTCAGTTGGGTTGAGAAATTGTGCAAAGTTTGAGCAAGCCTATTTCCATATTAGCACTGTGATGTCAACCCTTCCTACTGAGCAAGGGCACCAGTGCAGACACCCCCTGTCCTCTGAGACACGGGCTGTTGTCATGAAGCAATGTGTGCGGAACCCCAGCCCAAGGTTTGGTCTCCTCTCCCCAAGCCAGACACCATACAGTGGTCTTCATTTCTTCTTTCCAGTTTATGGCAATAAAACCAAAGTTCCTTTGTATGTTTACTTCCCATATTTGAGCGAGCTCTTTTATTTCAGTGTGTAATCCCTTTTTTGCCTTTTGCAAAATCTGCTGAGCACCCTACCTTCGCCGATCAGAGAACGAACAGGTGGACACCCACCAGTGTGGCCTGTCTCCCTTTCTCCTGCCCTAAGGGAATGCTTTCAGAGGATAGAATGCTCACACGAATTTAGAATTGGTTACGAAATTCATTTGTCAATGTGGTAGCCTGGATAATGGCTCTCCAAAGATATTCATGTCTTAATCCTGGAATCTGTAAAAAAGGTTTGGCAGATCTGATTAGAGATCTTGAATGAGGGAAATCACCCTCAACTATCTAGGTGGGCCCAACATAATCATGAGGGGTCTTAAATGAGAGGCAAAAGAGGGGTGCCTGAGTGCCTCAGTCAGTTAAGCATCTGACTCTTGATTTTGGCTCAGGTGATGATCTCAGGGTCCTGAGCTCAAGCCCTGGGAGCTTGCTTAAGATTCTTTCTCTCCCTTTTCTCTACCCCTAACCCCTGTCTCCACTCACACACTCTCTCATTCAAAAGGGGGGGGGCAAAAAGATCAAAAAAGATCAAACTGGGAGCAGGAGATAGGACAACGGAAGGAGAGGTTGGAATACAAAGAAGGGGCCATGAGCCAAGAAATGCAGGCAGCCTCTAAAAGCTGGGAAACCAAGGAAATGGATTCTTCCTTAGAGAATCCAGAAGGAATGCAGCTTTGCCAACACCTTGAGTTGAGTCTATAAGACCCAGTTTGTGTTTCTGACCTCCAGAACTTGTAAGATAATAGATTGTGTGGGTATAAGCTACTAAGTTTGTATGTTGTTCGTTACAGCACCAATAGGGAACTGATACAGTTATTAACTATTAAAAACAAAGGGTTAAAGTAGAGGCAAGAGCTACCATCCTCAGAAGCCTACCTGTGCTCTGTCCCCTAGAACATCTGTAATTTAAGATGCTCTGGAGCTCATTCAGGTGTGTGTGGTTGGTTCTCCTCACTGACTGACTCTAGATGCCGTCACACCTGTCAGAATGGCTGAAATCAAAAGGACAAAGAAATAACAAGTGTTGGTGAGGATGTGGAGAAAAAGGAAACCTACTTCACTGTTGGTGGGAATGTAAATTGGCGCAGCCACTGTGGAAAAGTGTGGATGTTCCGCAAAAGAATTAAAAGTGGAAATACCATATGATCCAGTAATTCCACTACTGAGTATTTACCCAAAGAAAATGAAAACATTAATTCAAGAAGATATATACAGCATTGTTTACATGTTTATTGTAGCATTATTTATAATGGCCAAGATATAGAAGCATTTTAAGTGACCATTAATAGAAGAACAGATATCTCTCTCTCAATCTCTCTCTCTCTCTCTCTATATATATATACAGAGAGAGAGATTTTGTATTTTATTTTATATATAATGGAATACTACACAGCCAAAAAAAGATGAGATTGTGCCATTTGTGACAACATGGATGAAACTAGAGGGTATTATGCTAAGTGAAATACATCAGACTGAGTAAGACAAATACCATATGATTTCACTCGTAAGTGAAATATAAAAAACAAAAAAAATGAATAAACAAAAAGCAAAATTAGACCTATAAATACAGAGAGCAAACTGGTAGTTGCGGAGAGGGGTTGGATAAGATGGGTGCTGGGGAGTGGGAGACACAGGCTTCCAGTTTGGGAATGGCTAAACCACAGGGATAAAAGGCACAGCATAGGGAACATAATCAATGATGCCGTACTAGCCATATATGGGGACAGGTGGGGGCTGCACTGTGGTGAGCACAGTCATATATCAACTTATAAAATCACTATGTGGCACACCTGAAACTAATGTAACATTGTGTGTCAACTATATTAAAAAATAGATGTAAACATTAAAAAAAAATAAAGGGTAACCTTTACGTGCATTAGTCACAGGATGAAAGGAAGTTTCCAGCATTAGTAGAAAAGAAGGAAGCTGCATCTTCTTCACATAAACCGGCGGCGTGTACAATTTTGGACCCCAGGCAACATGGCAATAATGAGGAAGGAGGGGTCTGTAAGGGGGGGACCCAGCCCTTGTCCTTGAATAAAATGTCTTAGTCCAGCTTGGGAGTGGCCACAGAGTGAAGAGCTAAAGGCCATGACAGAGTCATGTCAGGAGAATTGGGGAGTACAGAGCCAAGAGTGGCTAACTCAGCTCAAAGGGCCAAAGGACCTCACCAAGGGAGGTGGTACAGTTATTGGGGGGGCTAATGTGCTCACTTCTCCCAGCGAGAGAGGCCCTCCTACACCAGGAAACTGGCATCTTCCTCAGGCTCTTTTGGTTGTAAGTTATAGGAACCCATGGGGGCCAACTTGAGCAAAACCTAAATTTCAAAGGAGGGATACTGCAGAAGCTCATGGATGCCAAGAACAGAAAAGCCATGGGGCCTCAGGAGGCACAGGACCCTGGAGCTCCATAAGGATCTGAATGGATATCTTCACTGTTTTTTCTCTGAGCCTCCCCCTCACTCTTCCCTTTGGCTTTGGATTATCTTCCCCTGTTTCCAGCCTGGAGAGGCCACCAATAGTTCCTGAGTTTATATGTTGCAGGACCAAGTTTCTCTCTGTCTCAGGTGAAACTCTTCATGAAGGGACTCTTTTACCTCTTCTAGATCCATCTACTCTGGCTGGGAGAGAGGGAGGTCAGGAGTGCAAAACTGCTCCCAAAGCCACGTTGTACATGAAATGGGAGGGGCCACGTATGAATAAGTGGTCTAGGCTCCTCCCTCCAGGCCACTAGGAAGGGTCTGGTCCTCTCTTCACTGAGTTAAGCAAATTCTAGAGATCAGGGAGAATAACTTGAGGGAAGGGAGTGGGAGTGGGCAGAGGAGAGCCCCTTCCAACTTCCTCTGGGCTTGGGAAAGCAGAGTCAGCACTCTCCTGGCCAGAAGATGGGAAGCAAAGGGATAGGGGGTGGCTATAGGACCACTGGCACATTGTATTTTGCTTTTCCATGTCACCTTAAAGAAATTAAATGAAACTTTCTAAGGGGAAAGAAAATTAATGGTGAGGAAGTTATCTGAAGGCAGATAATTTGTTAAACATTACACCGGGATTTCATAAGAGGTTGGTGTACTGATTTTCTCATGGCTCCTTAATGAGTTTTAGGGAAAAATCATGATATAACTTTAATGTGATTTTGATTGCTTTGTTCTTAGGTCAACCTGATAAGTTTCTCATGATGCTAAATTATTCGTTTTTATAAGAAGCTTGCATAAATAAAAGTATAAGGCTTGGGGTATCCAGGAGTTTGGAGAAAGAGGATGGAAATAAGTGTGGGGAGAAAGTGAGAAGTAGCTAGAAAGAGTGGCTTTACTCTTTTCCAGAATCGTGGCATCACAGAGAGCTGGCTGTAGGCATTATCTACAGTCTGACTTTCAGCATTGCCCTGCAGTGAAGACCACTGGAGTACGTACACATGTAGTCAACAAAATTAGGCTTACTAATTCTGCAGCCAGGGAGAATACATACCCTGGGGAGCTTAGGAGCCTCTCAAAAGGGAGGGTTGGGAGGTAGGGAGGGGTACTTAACAAGGTTTTAGGGGCTGAAGTTAGTCATAAGAAGGTCTTGGCAGGATCTAATGGGCTTTTGTAAATTAGAGAGTTCCTGGAAAAGCCAGGGAGCGTCCTTATCTTTGGGACACACGAGTCTGTGTGGAGCTACCCTTAGGTCGGTCTCTCCATGGGCTTTGTCGGTGCCCACGGGTCTGAAGGAGGTGGTGTTTCAAGACTTTGAGCTCCAATGGTCTGTGCTGCACACACGAGACAGTCTGGCACGACTGATCTGTTTTGTGAGGAAGGCTTATGTTTCACAAGTGTAGTTTCTGTTTTCCTTCTCAGACCTCCCCACGCGGCTCTAGTCTGGCTGTTGGGAGGGTCTGTTTTCACTTTATCCCTACCATTCTGTACTGGAGCCACGTTGTTCCACTGGCATGCTACGTGTACAAGGGGAAGAGCTCTCTAGCTGGATAACCTCCGGCCAGATGTCTCCTTTCCTCTGCAGTGGAGAACTGGCAACACGTACCAACCACGTACCAACCACGTACCAACGTGCCCCAAATCGCATACTCAGCAAATCATCTTATTTGATCACTCCCCCCACCAAGTCTACACCTTCACTGTGCATGACAGACGTAGTGTGCCTTAGAGTTAACAAACAATTCAGCTCAACAAATGACCATATTGGGAAGTAATTATGAGTTCTAAGTAGTGTCCCCTCTCCGGCTGTGTTCAGACTCTTCCTTAAGAGGCCTGGCCAGGATGCGAGCACGGCAGGCCATTTCCTGGGGCTGTGTCTTACAGTGGGCACGCTGGTCAAGAAGTCCAGCAGAACCACAATGAAATATCACCTCACACCCACTAGGATCATTACTATAAAAACAACAACAACAACAAACCAAAAAAACAAAAACTAAAACAAAAACAAACAAACAAAAAAACAAGTGTTGGCAAGGATGTGGAGAAATTGGAACACTTGTGCACTGTTGGTGGGAATGAAAAATGGTGCAGCTGCTGTGGAAACCAGCATGGCAGCTCCTCGAAAAGTTAAAAATAGAATTACCATATGATCCAGCAATTTGACTTCTTACTATACACTACCCAAAAGGATTTCAAGCAGGGTGTCAAAGAGTTATTTGTACACCCATGTTCATAGCAGCATGATCCACAGCAGCCAAAAGGTAGAAGAAACACCAAAGGTCCATTGACAGATGAATGGATGAACAAAATAGGGTATACACTTACAATGGAATATTAACCTTAAAGAGGAAGGAAATTATTTTACATGCTACAGTGTGGATGACCCTCGAAGACATTATTCTATGTGAAATAGGTCAGTCACAAAAGGACAAATACTATGTGATTCCACTTATGGAGGTACCTAGAGTAGTCAAATTCATAGAATGAGGAGTTGTTCAATGAATACAGAGTTTGGGCCACAAAGAAGGCTTCTAGAATGCAAATGTTCTTAATCTGGGTGGTGAGTACATGATTGCATTCACTTTTTAAAAATTCAGTTCAAGACTCATGGGCTTCACGAGATGCTTATTACACATTAAGCTTCAAAAAAAAAAATTGAAATAAACACAGACTGTTCCTAGGGACCACCCGCTGCCCACATTCCAAGCCACGCACCAATATTCTGTCTACACTTGGCTTATCTGTGGCTTTCTGATGCACTAGTTCCCTCTTGATCATGAGTGAAATGAATGTGCGTGAGACGCTGGGCACACTTGTCTCTGCCCTCTGTTTACCCACCAGTCATTGTGGTCATTGTTCTGAGTTCAGAGTCAGTCTAGACTTCAGCTCAAGCAATGCTGTTGTGACGCTCATCCTAAGCTTTCTGAGTGAAGCATATGGCACTTGTCTAAAATGGGAATGACCAATATCATTAATAAAATTCTCGAATAAGAGCAGCAGTGGGCCAATGTCTTAAGCCAGGCTTATGCTTGGCACATATTCACCATACCCACATATAGGTAGTGTATTAGGAAGCAGAACTTCCTGGATGCAAAAATGACCCAGTCTGATCTCTAGGAGATGACACATTTATCTCAAATAACACGCATTTGCCAGCCATGGGAACAAAATGAGGCTCAGCAATAGAATGCATACAACTTGTCCTTATTTGGGCGGTAAAGAGACTGGTTTTCAATTTTCTTCATTTGCAGTGTCTACTCGATGAGGTATGGTGTTCAGATAATGAACACAAGCCTACTTAACACCGTTCAGTGACCAGCCAGCACTCTCAATGTGGTCTGAGTGTAAATCAGACCTTCAAGAACATCAGCTCCAGAAAGGGCTTAAAATACTTGCCTCACAGGGGCCCATGCTGCTACAGTACTAGGGGCTCGTCTATTTCCACTTGGACTGGCTGAGATGACTGTGCCTGGAGTCTGAATGCCTGAGTGCTCCGGGCTGCTTATACACAATGAGCTGCCTCAGGGCTTTTAAAAATTGCTAATAGTGTCCTTCCTAGGGCCTCTTCAGAGGCTCCCGAGCTAATGTCACAGTTGGCAAAGTCTAAGTGCTCCAAAAGGACCGGGCGTCATAACCTTGTGTCTAATCCATGTTATAAATTACTGGTGGCAAATGGACTCCTAGCCTGTCTGCCACGTGCCTTAGTCTTGGATTTGTGTCCCTCTCTCTCTGCTTTTCTAGATCCTCTGGGAGTGACGTCTACAGTCATGTCATCTGTGAATAGTGACACTTTTACCTCTTTCTTCCGAGTCTTCCTATTTCTAACCTTTCCTTTTTGCTTTTTTTTGCATTGGCTAGGACTTTGAGTTCAATGATAAAAAGAAGTGGTGAAAGCAGATATTCTTTCCTTATTCCCAGTCTCAGGGAAAAGCTTTCAGTATTTCCCTGGCAAATGTAATATTTGCTCTGTGTTTTTTTNTGTTTTTTTTTTTTTTTTTTGGTTTTATTTTCTGGATTCCATAATTTCTGTTTAAAGAATAGACTTAAGACATTTTGTAGGTAATGTATCTTTTTACTCTGACTGCTTTGAGGATTTTTGCCTTGTCTTTGGTTTTCAGCAATTTAACTCTCCGTGCCTAGGCATGGTTTCCTTTGTATTTATCCTACTTAGGGCTCACTGAGTTTCTTGAACCTAGCTGCTGCTGCTGCTGTTTCTTCTTCTTTTTTAACAGTTTTAGAAATTTCTTTGCCAGTCTTTTCAAATATTATGTCTTACTTATTCTCATTTTTGTAAAGATTTTATTTTTTTATTTGAGAGAGAGAGAGAGTGAGAGAGCACAAGTGGGGGGTGGGGGAGGAGCAGCAGAGGCAGAAGCAGGCTCCCCGTGGAGCAGGGAGCCCGATGCGGGGCTCCATCCCAGGACCCTGGGATCATGACCTGAACCGATGGCAGACACTTAAGCGACTGAGCCACCCAGGTGCCCTTATTCTCATTCTTTTTTCTCCATTTTTGAACATCAGTTATATACCCCCTGAATCTCTTTTGCTCTTTTCTGTATTCTTATTTTCCATCTTTATTTTTTCTCTCAGTTGTTTTCTGTTTGTGGTTCAATCTAGATATTTTTTGTTGGCCAACTTTCTGTTAAACTAGTTCATTACTTTAGTTTATCTAACTAGATATCTAGATATGTAACGTGCTGCTAAAACCATCTGTTGAATACTTAATATCATTTACTACATTTTCCAGTTCTAGGATTTCCATTTAATTTCTTTCATAGATTCCAATTATCTGGTAAAATTCTTCATTTTCATTAGTTTTGTTTTTGTATGTATTATAGTTATCTTAAAGTTAGTATTTGATAACTCAAATATCTACGTGATTCTGTGTGTCATTCAATTTTCTGGGATTTTTGTCGTTTATTTTTCAATGATTTCTTTCTATTTCCTGTTATGCCTACTAATTTCTTTTTTTTTTTTTTAAAGATTTTATTTATTTATTCGACAGAGATAGAGACAGCCAGTGAGAGAGGGAACACAAGCAGGGGGTGTGGGAGAGGAAGAAGCAGGCTCCCAGCGGAGGAGCCTGATGTGGGGCTCGATCCCATAACCGCCGGGATCACGCCCTGAGCCGAAGGCAGACGCTTAACCGCTGTCTCACAGGGGCTGTCTCTATCTCTGGCTGTCTCTATCTCTGTCGAATAAATAAATAAAATCTTTAAAAAAAAATAAAAATAAAAGCTCAAGATGAAAAACATGAAATATTTTATGTCATTTTTATGAATGTTTTCCTTTTTCTGTCTTCACGTTTTTGAGGTATGTTTGCATATAGCAAAATGTGCCGAACTTAAATGCGTGGTTCCATTGCTCTTGACACATGTAGACTCGTGTAACTGTGTCCTTTAAGTTCTTAATGCATTTTCTCTATATCACCTAACTTAACACTGAAATAGCTTTGGCATGATAGTCAACATTCACAAATCAAACAAATTTTCATAATTTGGAATTTAACAAGGTTTATTTAAGCAACTGCGTGAATTACCATTTTAATGCAGTGCTCCCCACACCCACTTGCAACCATGCTCAGCTCTGAGATGAGTAAATGTCTTCCGGATTGAAGTAAATTGCTGACTTTATTTTAAAAATTAAGTTGCTCGAGTCATTGCCTCCAATAATAAATAACTCTAAGTTTGGCAATTTTGTTTGAGTTATTTTTAAACCACTTTTTATTATAAAAATAAATCACTTTTACTGTTCAAGGATGGAAAAATGTAGAAAGGATTCCCCCAAATTTCCCACCAGCAAGTCTATTCTAGATATAACCAGTATTTATAGTTTGGTATATACTCTCCCTGGCATTTTAATTTTTTTTTAAAAGATTTTTTATTTATTTGAGAGAGAGAGTGTGTGTGTGAGAGAGAGAGATATCCCTGGCATTTTATGATTGTACATTTTTTAAAATAAAAAATACTGTCATATTTTTATAAACTCTTTTCTCTTAAAAATTTACTAATAAACATCTGTCTCATGTTAACAATTATACTTCCATATTTCCCTTTTAAATAGATGCATACAGTGTATTATATGAAATTTACTTTAAAAATACCCAATTGTTGGAACTTTGGATAATTCCCGTATATTCTCCATTAAAAACCACACAGTGTTATACATCCCCAAAGTGAAAAAAAATTCTCAACCTACTAATTATTTCCTTAGGATAAATTTGTACCAGTGGAATTGCTTTGTCACTGTTAGACACATTTTTTAAAGACTTCTTGCACATAGCGAAGTTTCCCATGAGAGATCTTGGCCAATCTGCACTCCATCAGCTGCATAGGAGAGATCTTCATTCTCCCCGTACTTCGCCTACAAGGGCAGAAAATACGTCATTGTTGTTTTAATTTTGTATTTCTTCTGTTACTATTGAGGTTGGGCTTTTTTCCCTTATGTTTATTCTCCCTACATAGATTATATTTTTCTTTTTGAGAATGCCTGTTTATATTTGTTTTTCTTTTGGGACGGCTCTGATTTGCTTACTGGTCTGTAATAGCTGTTTATATATTTCACATGCATGCAAGCCGTTGGATTTTCAGATATATTACAGATATTGTCCCATTTGCACTTTTCTCTGCTTATATTCCCTGATGCAGTTCTCCTAGAGCCCCGCAGGGCAGCTGGCAGGGCCCAAGCACCAGACCCCAAGTCGGAGAGGGGGGTGAGAGGGATGAGGCTGGAGAGCTAGGCACGGCCAGGTTGCTTGGAATGGCTGTTCTTACAATGGACCTGGAAGGTTCCACTGAAGAGGGAGGAATTTATAAATATCTAGGGAGTGAAGTCTTGACGTTTTGAGGGAAGTGAGAGAGGCAGAGGTGACAGGGATGAGACTCTGACTTCTGGGCTGGGCAGTGAGACAGAGAGTGGTGCCTTGAAGTGGGTGAGGGTCACCAGGTGCAAGCATGCCTGGAAGGAAGGCGACAGGCATTGGCGTTATTGCCACGCAGTGTCTGTGACACTCAGGTATTAGTGGCCTTTGGGGCCCACAGCTGAGTACAGTCTCTGCACATAGTGGATTGCCCACTGGGTCGAGTTTTTTTTTTTTTTTTTAAGATTTTATTTATTTGAGAGACTGAGAGAGAATGCACAAGTGAGGGGGGAGGGGACAGAGGGAGGAGCAGACTCCCCGCTGAATAGAGAGGTAGACAGCCCAGATGCGGGGCTTGAGATCATGAACTGAGCCAAAGACAGACACTTAACTGACTGAGCCACCCAGGCGCCCCTGCGTCGAGTTTAAGTAAGAGGAATTCATTGTCAGCCTCCATCAAGTATGGTCTGCTCCTCTTCGGTGCCTCTTGACCTCTGTGCCTGGTGCCAGCAACCTCACAACTAAATTTAATAATCTCAGTTCCGCTTCTTTGGAACCCACAGATCCCAAGGAGAACAAAGGTCACAGATGACTTTCCCTTCATATTTGGCTGAGGGCCAGCGCTTTCCTAGGGGCCTTATTTATTTTCCTTCTCCACTCTGGAATTTATGTGGCTAAGGTAAATGTTTCTAGAGTCCTGCGTGGATTTCCTGGTGGAAGCCAACACGTAGTTTGCCCATTTCCCATCTTCAGCAACTTCTCGGGCTCCGGTGGGACAGCTTCTGTGGACTGTCTCTCAGCCTCTGGTGACTCCGTCAGCGGAGAAGGCACCACTCTGAGCAGCAGCGGCATGAAATGCTGTCGCCATCCCGACAAGTCGGAGAAGGTGCAGGGCATCCTGCTGGGCTGGGGGTGAGTAGCGGGGTTCTCGTTCTGGGGCAAAGCAAAGGGGGTTGTTGGATGCGTGGTGTGGGGTGGAAGGAGGCTGTGTAAGAGAGTGGGATCTAAACAGAAAAGCTTGCAGGAGGTTCAGAGACAAACTTCTTAACTCAGCAGTTCCCACTATTCGCGGCTATTATGAAGTGTGCACCTGGGCTCATTCTACAAGTCAGTCATCATCTGCTACTAAGGGTACTAGACCTGTGGTCACGTTAGCGTTCTAGGGGCATTTCCCACTTCTCTCTCACATGCAGAATGGCCCGACAGTAAATCTGAGGAGGGTTAGTCCGTGCAGAAGAGGCAGCTGCAACCGCTCTGTGCCCAAGATACTTGGAATGCACCTGTGCATCCAATCTCCATTCCACACACAGACCCGAAGATTCTGCAGCCTGCTGAGCAGCTTTGTCCTGGGTGCTAGACAGGGCTTGGAGGCGGGGGAGAAAGGAATATGGGGTGTCCCAGAAGAAAACTTGGCATCCCCTGATATTTCATACCACCTCTTCTTTTTCATTTCTACTTCAAACACTATCAGCGCCTACTTTGAGCTACACCATGCCAGGCATGGAAAATTCAGAGAGAAAGAAAACACAGCCCTCGCCCTGGAGAAGCCAATGGGTGGCAGGGGGAGGCAAGAGACATATCAAAACTTACAATTTGGGGGGCAGGGGGGTCACTGTTTCTGCACAGCTGCTCGAACAGAGTCCCAGGGGGCCACGAAAAATAATGCAAGTAGCTCCCTGTGTTCAGGCTTCAGAGATGTCTATCCAACATGGACTTTCGGCACGAGGAAAGTGTGGAGGGAGGAGCTGGGAAGCAGAGGGAGCAACAGCGTACGCGGAGGCATGAGGGTTCCTGGACAGTGGCCGGAGCAGAGGCTGGCAAGGGGGTGGCGGAGCCGAGAGAGGACATGTGGGAAGGCTATGGCTGGGGAAGAGCTTAGAGCCACGGTGTGCATGTTCCAGTGAAGAAGGGAGAAGAACTGCCCCCTGGGTCATCTTAGATGGTGTGTAGAGGGCTCTGGAGGACCATGTAGAAGTGGACATGGCATTGAGGGCTCCTTCCAATCCTCTAACAGGTAGTGGCGGTAGAAACTGGAGAGCGTATCCTATTAGCTTTTCCTTCCATTTCATTACCGACCTCAAATATTTATGCAGCCTCTGTAGGGAAATGAGCCCCACAGACAGTGAGGGGTAGAAGATATAGAGGTTGATCAGAAGATGTAGTCCTTGGGTCCTTATGTTTGCAATTTAACATGGACACCCTGGGGTGGAGACGCCTGCGAAGAATTCATAGCAGGGCAGATACGACATTTTGCTCATCGAAGGTTAGCTATAAGACTTTGCCATGTTCTTTTATTTTGTTAGCACCTCAGCACGGTGGCTTGCAAACATTTTTGACCGTGGCCCAAAGGAAGAAATACCCTTTATGCTGTGACCTGGAACCCATACAAAAATTTCACCAAGTAATATTGCAATGTGCTCTGATATTTTATATCCTCTTTTATTTTATTATTTTTTAACTGCTGGTCACTGACCCTGTAAATCAATTTTATGACCCATTGCTGGATTATAATTTGCTGCTTAAACATTGCCATCTTCCCATGTCTGTGAGGGGGAGATGTGTGTGAAGGGAAGAGAATGAGATCAGATTGGGGGGTGGGGGTGGGCGAAAGAGTGAGCACGCCTCTAGTGAGGGAAGGGGTGACATGCACAACCGTTCCAGTAAATCCGTGTGTCCAAAGAGGGGATGGATGATCAAGGGCGCGGCACCAGGAAGCGGGACTTATTTGCTCCAGATTAGAAGGGAATTGCTTGACACCTGGTAAAGATGTGGAACAGCCCTGATGAACTGGCATCGCGTGAAATACTTGGAAATAATAATAATATTCCTTAAAAGAAATTACTGAGTGGTGGGACAAGTTTGGGAAATGCTAAAGTTTGTCTCCCCAATTTGGATGGCTGTAAAGCATATTTAAAGAACTGAGAACATTTCCGGTAGCAAAATCGTTTGATCCTTTTAAAAAAAAAACAAACCCAGGATTTGATTTACTACAGAGCCTTTTCTGTTCCCTGGAACACACCTATTATCACTTCACAGAGCAGTTTGGGAAACGTGTGTATAGACAGGCCTCACCGCAGAAGACAAAGCAGAGAGGACAGGGTCAAATGGGAGAGGGTTAGTGTCCGTGGGAGCCTCCCCGCTCATAAAGGTTCTAAGCCAGGTGAGCATTTTCTGTAAAGGGCCAGAAAGATTTTAGGCTCTGTAGGCCACCGTTCTTTGTTGTAACTTCTCAGCTCTGCCATTGTCCTGTGAAAGCAGCCATCCATGATACATAAGGGACTGACTAGGCTGTGTTTCAATTCAACTGTATTTATAAACACTGAAATTTGAATTTCATATCATTTTCCTGTGTCAAGATATCTTATTATTCTTTTTCTGTTTTTCCTCAACCATTGAAAAATGTAAACACCATTGCATAGCTCACAATGGATTTGGTCTGCCACAGCCACTGGTCTAAATCTTCGGTACTTGCCTCTTCGCAATTGCAAGGGAAGAGTGCAAGATAGGTAGAATGTTCCCTTTCTCTCTGCTGGAGTGGCCCTAACCCTGGGAGAAAAAAGCCCTCACATGCCTAACCTGTTCGTGCTTTAGGGATTCCTACTGTCAGTTTTAAATTTGTTTCTCTCTCACACACTAGCAAGAAACAGTGCGGGTTAGTCCAGGGAGACTTTGGAAGCTTCTTTGACCCCAGAGCTGTTTGAGGGCCCGTCATCTGGCTCCCATCCACCCTGGCCATGTCTCTCTGGTTCCTCTTGCCCTGCACCTCCGTCTCTGATGCCTGCTCTGACCATCAGGACTGCTGCTTCTCAAAAATTTCCACCGGAGCCAGAGGAAAAATGATGTGGAGTCTCAAATCTTAAGAAAAATAAATTTCAATTTTGCATTCTACTCCATGACACTTCCTCTAATCTAAAAAATAATGTGTTTTCCTCCCCGGAAAGTATTCTAGTAAAACCAATGCTCCATGAAGGGCCTTGCTTACCTGGTTTGAATATCAACTCCTGGCATAACACCACTTAGTCTATGTTTGGAAGCAGAGGCTTACGTGGTAGATTTCAAAATACTGGCACTTAACACCCAACAAAATCTGGTCCCAGCCTATCTTTGCAGACTCTCTCCCCACAAAATTTCTCCTGCGTACAGACGCCAGCCCGGGTGGTGCCCCGTCAGAAAACGTTCATGATCTTGTAAACTAGTATGGTTGCTGTTGCTTATGGATCATACATTCCTATTTGATGGTAAGCTCAATTCGATGGTAAGCTCCTTGAGGCCAGAAATTATAATTTATAATCTTTATATTATAAACCTCCTCTGGGAATAGATTCCAACATGTTCTCCCATAATCCTTGACTCCTGGTGTACACCCTTTTGTGCAATCCTTCCCCTCAAGTGTGGACTTAAGATGTGACTTGCTTCCAACCCACAGAATATAGCAAAGGTGATGGGATATCCTAACTCCTATGATTACCTGAGGTGTTGTCATGCTAGTAGACTCACCCTAGAGATGATCCTTCTGGCTTGTTGAAGTAAGGGGCCATATTGTGTGTGGGGGGGTCGCTGGGGAGTCTAGGTGGCAATGACTGCAGGTGGCCTCCAGCTGACAACTGGGGAAAGCCAGTGCCCCCAATCCTACATCTACAAGGTAATGAGCTCTGCCAACAATCGGAGTGAACTTGGAAGGGAGTTTCCCCCAGAACCTCTGGAAAAGATTGCACCCCACTGACACCTTGACGGTAGCCCTGGGAGACCACAAGCAGAAGACCTAGCTAAGATGTGCTAGGAGTCTATTCAGAAACTGTGAACTGATAAATGTATGTTATTTTAAGCAGTTAAATTTGTGGTAACTTGTTACATAGCAGTAGAAACGTAAGACGTGTCCCTCCCCCACTGGACTGCCTTGACAGCTGTGCCTTGTATGGAGTACGTGCTCACTGAAGACTCATGCCGTGAATTCTTCCCAGATTGGCTTCTACGCTGCACACCCATAGCAGGTTCAATCAAGGTAATGTTTGAGGCAGAAACTTAAGCTTGTGCCAGATATTTGTTACTTTCTTTTCCTGCCTCACCATCCTCATCTTCATGGACACAAACAATATAGTTACAGAAATAAACAGGAAATCAAATCACTAGAGAAAAAAAGGAACACAAAGGCCAGTACAGTTATTATGATCGACCATCTCCCTTAAACCGGAGAGTCCTGGGGTGCTGGGTGGCTGTCAGTTAAGCATGGGACTCTTGATTTAGGCTCCGGTCATGATCTCAGGGCTGTGGGATGGAGCCCTGGGTCAGGCGCCGAGCTCCGGAGCTCTGCTCGGAGTCTGCTTAAGAGATTCTCTCTCCCTCTGCCCTCCCCCTCCCACATGTGTGCGCTCACTCTCCCTCTCTCAAATAAATAAATAAATTTTAAACAAACCAACAAACACCTGAGGGTCCTGGCAGCTGGTGGAGGAAGGAGGAACATGATGAATTACATGGCTTGCAGCCGTGGGACAGGAGGGCCACAGCAGCTCTTCAGAGGGGACAATATTTTGTCCTGGATCTGCGTTCTTTTCCCTATTGTCCCTTGGGGATAGAGCACGGCCTGTAAAATTGGACTTCCTGCAGGCACAGTTGCCTCATACCTGAGGTATGGGCAGATTTGGGAGTTCACCGAAAACAGATTACGTGTGTGTGTTGTATGTATTCATACATGTGCATGTATGTGGATCTCTGTATACGTACATGTGTGTATACATGCGTATGTTACGAGCTGCAGGGCTACTCTGACACATCACGACTCCAGCCAAAATTCTTCCTTCACTAAGAGATGGCCAACCTCGGGCAGGGCTTTTAGCAGCCTAAGGCCATGTCCCTAGGATGACCCCAGGTCTCCCTTACATGCTTTTCTGAGAAAGTTCAATGCTGCTAATGCAGTCAAGCCCTGGACGGAACAGTGCTTTCCTCATGCAGAAAGAGGAGAGACAGAGCTAGACCAGCTCCAATCATGTGTGTTGGACCCCATGGCTAGCGCAGGTGGCTGGCAGTCTACACAAAGCAATTGGCCTATGCGCACACCTCCGGTGCCGTGGCAGAAGGCCCTCCACGCCCCCGGAGTCCGGAATACTGCAAGCTGAAGGCGTGCCTGAGACGGCTGACGCCTATGCCGACGCAGAGCAAAGCAGCGCAGGAGGCTGGGAACGGGAAAGATAAGCCCACGCGGGGCGATAAGCCCAGTGCAGACTGTATGGGCTCCTTTTCCCCGGGTAAGGAAAGTTCCAGGCCCAGGACCCTTTCTTTTTTTTTTTTTTTTTTTGGTTAAGACTTTATTTATTTATTCGACAGAGATAGAGACAGCCAGCGAGAGAGGGAACACAAGCAGGGGGAGTGGGAGAAAAGAAGCAGGCTCATAACGGAAGAGCCTGATGTGGGGCTCCATCCCACAACGCTGGGATCATGCCCTGAGCTGAAGGCAGACGCTTAACCATTGTGCCACCCAGGCGCCCCCCAGGACCCTTTCTTATGTGGCTGAGAAGACTGTACACATGCCACGCCTTTCTCAGCAATTTACTACGAAGGGCTTACACTGGAGACTATGCATCTCCTATAACTCAAAGGGATCTTTCTCAAGGACCTGAAAGTCCTTCCTATGGCACGTAATCATCAGGAAGGGTAGGGTCTCTGTCCCTCGGTTTCGATGGGAGGACAGAATCCTGATTTGGGTAATTAGCAGCCAGCAGACACAGCTGTCCTGACCGCCTTTAGCTGACCAACCCTTTGTAGTTTTTCACTTCCCTGACTACTGAGTCCCCGCTCTGCTCTCCCCCATTCCCCTTTTAAGTGTTCCGTCACCCCTGCACAAATTGGAAGGGAGCTCAGCTTTGTCCCAGCTTTCACTAGTTACTGAATAGAATCTGTTTTAGCATTTTAATGCCTGGCTTTGTTGATGTTTGACTCCATGTATGTGTAGTGTGTAATAGAAATGTCTATGTGCTGGTATCTGGGAGATATGCGCAGATTTAACAGGGACCAAAGGAAGAGCCTCTGCACCCACCTAGGGGGGCAGGGAGGGATTTCTGAGGATTTTAAAACCATGCCAAGAAGGTCTGTTACTGGAGTATCTAGGAGAAAAATAAATATGTAAATACTGGCAGCCAAATTCTTAAAGGAAATAAGCCATGTTTTTGCTTGTTGTTTTGTTTTTGTTTTCTTAAACAATTAACTTGGTAGGATAATTTGGCCTATCAGGTCAGGATCAGTCAGAAGTGGAAATTATTGCTCTGCAAATAAAGCAGAAAACATTTGCATTTCCAAAGGCAATGGTGGGGGGAGGGTGTTGGTAATGAACGGACCCCGGAAAGAGTGAGGACCCTAAGGACCCAGAGAAGCCAGGAGTTGGGACTTGGGAGAGTTCCCCCCAGAGAAAAAGCTCCCAGTGGCAGGGCAGGCAAAGGATGTTAAGGAACAGGGATCAATTATTCAATTAAAGTTGTTTGTCCTGTGCTCATCCCCAGCCCCAAATCTGCAGATGTATCTGGGACCAGTGCCCCATCTTTTGGCTACACTTTCGTTCCACGAAAGGCCTGAAGCATGACGCGGCACTTAATTACATTCCCAAAGGAAAATGTACTTCACAAATCTCGTCACCAATGACTTCAGTGGAAGAGTCAGAAGAGGATTTTCCATCATGCAGTCTGCATCGGGTCCCCTCTGATCTGTCCCTTCTTCCCCAGACCTCACTCACCTGCCCCTCCAGCCAGTGAGAGGAAGGGCAGAAGCGGTGCCCTGCCCTGGGGCTGATTCATGCCCTGTGCAGTCCGTGCCCTGTGCAGTCACACAAGGCCCAAGAGCAAAGAAGCCCTTACGAGGTTTAATGCTCTGCTTTCATCCTCTTAAAATCGGGAATATTTTATCTGGGAACCTGTTTTGTAATTAGTCTCACAGGACAAGAGAGCCTGTGCCCAAATGCAGGCGGCAGGTGTCATGCATACATCCCCTGTCCCCTGCCTCTCCAGTCACAATCAGTATTTGCAACACCCCATTAGTACAGAATCTGGGGGGATCCTGGTGCATGGCACTTTAGCAGGGCTCAAAGAGAACAAGCCAACAATTCCCACACCTTCCACTCAAACCAGAACATACTTGGAACACAGAAGGAGGACAATAGCCCTCAAAGAAACGTAGAAGACCGAAGAACCTCACTGTGTCCTTTCTTGCTTGTGTGTTATCAGAGCAAGATGGGATCAGGAGAAAAGTAAGCCTTTCAGGAAACCCAGGAGATGTTGGTAGGGATGGAGGTGGGAGGAGGAGAGCCATGATTTTCCCCCAAATTGAAGGAATTTCAGCCTTTAAAATTAAATATTAAAGACCAGGGAGTTTGCAGCCAGCTGGAGGACAGCTGAGCAGTTAACGTCTGAGCTGCAACTGTGGCTAAATCCCCAGGTGGAGGGAGACTGTTATTGGAAGTCAGTTGTTGCTGGTTATGCTAACCCCAGCTGCTGAAACAACCCCTAAATATAAAGAAGTTCATTTCTCCTTTTCCAAAATAGGTATTCTCGATGGTCAGCAGGCCCGATCCTCCAAGGGCTGTCCTCCAAGTGGAGATTAAAGGACCAAATCCTTTCTTTCTTGTGGCCCCACCACCTCCATCACTCAGCTCTCCTGGTGCTGTGGTCCCTGCCTTAGTCTGTACGGAGGAAAGGAGTCCTTTGGATCAGGCCTGGAAGTGACACAGATGACTTCTGCTCTCATTCTTTTGGCTAGAACCCAGTCACGTGGCTATAACTAGCAGCAAAAGAGGCTGGGAAAGGTAGTCTTCGCTGTGTGGCCAGGAAGAAGAAGAAATGGATGAATGCTTGGCAGTGAAGTAGGGAAGGCATTCTGGTAAATAAAGGCATGGAGGGCAAAATGCTATGGGGAAGCAGGGAACTCCGAGCCAGTGTTGTTGTCAGAATCCTGTAGTGTAGCTCAGCCCTTTCCCACCCCACCCCCACTTGCCAAGGACTGGAGATGGTTGGAGACTTAATGTGAAGAATATGAGTATTTGCAGAGGATGGGTGGGAGGCTCTCTCCCCTCTTCTCTCTCCTGCCTTCAAAGCAGTAAAATCAGTAATAACATGGTCTGCTAAGGTCCCACGGTCGTGTGCTTCTTGACAACCCACCATCCCAGTCCATCAGACAGAGACTGGAAGTCAATGCTCCAAGTATAAGGAGCCCATGTTTGGTTGGTGTGTCCTTTGTCTTCTCTCCCCTATGAGCTTCAGATGCCCTGGCAGATGACTGGACACAGGAACCAGGGGCAGGATCAGATTTCCATGCGACTACTGGCCGGCACATCACTAACCTGTCTGTTCTCCCAGGCATACACACCTTATGCTACTGGTTCTCTCAGGCTTGTGCCCTGCAGTGCTATCCCCTCCTTCAAATGCCTAGAGGAAGAGCCCAGAGCCTTCCTGGGAGACTGTGACATCCTCCCTGGAATATTACCCATGGCCAGGATGAGGTGTATTAAAGGGTGAAGGAGGAGGCCATCTGCATTAACTAAGTCTAGCAGAGGAAATTGTTTCTGTCTGCCAAGGCTTGACAAATCAATTGATCTATCATGCTGTTCGCTGGGTTTCCTGAGAGCAAGGGCTCAGCTTTGCTGCACAAATACAGGCCGGTATTGAGCTCGAGTAATAGACAGAAGGTTATCAGCGATCATATGAGAAAAGAGCCTTTCTCTAACATCACTTCTCAGCACTAAATTGCAGAGAAATCCGTGCAGTTTAAAGGGATGAACGCGCCTCTTTACACCTAGCGTCTCTCTTAAGCAGTGTCCCTGTCATTCCGGAAGGCTGCGCAAGGGACAGTGCTAAAGGACAGGACTTGATGCCACCACCTCCCTTCTGGACCCCTTTCCCCCTGCGTCCCTCAGTGATGTTTGTGCGGCTTCTCAGCCTCCACCCCTGCCTCCATCAAGTTACAACTACAACGTCCTGGAGCCGCTTGAATGGATGGCCGTGCAGTCGCAGGTGGGGCTGGCTGCGTAATTTGCAGGGCCCAGTACAAAATGAAAAGGTGAGACTTCTTGCTCAAAAAGGAGGAAAAACATACCATGAAAGGTCCTAAAATACAGACCTTGTTCTTCCCTCCACAGTTTCTTTCTTACCTTGTCATGGCGTTTTTAATTTTTTTGTTTAGTAATAGAAGTAAAGAAAAATTAAAATTTTACATTATCAGTTTGAATTTACCATTTGTATTCATACTGTGCAATTCCAAGTTTAAAAGCAAATATAAGAGCTTTTAACTCTTATGTGAAATCACCAAAATTATACAATTCTTATTTCATATCTCATACGCGTATGTTTCATTTTTACACAACACTGGATATACTGCACAAGAAACCCCTCACTATTTTATTTCATTTCATATGTGCAATTGTACCGATGCTCTGTACCTCTGGCTTCCTGATTTGTGAGAAGGGAGTGAAAGGAAAGGAACTGTAGGGTGCCGTGTCTTTTCTTTTCGTTCTATGTGATCATTTTCAGTATGTGGTGGGCTACTGCGGGGAAGGAGGAAGGGTAAGAAAGAACATGACAGGATTCTTTGCGCGTTCACGTTTTCTAGAACGCTATTGTCTTCTTTTTGTGTTCAAAGCAGCTTCTGGTTTGAACAGAAAGCATGGCTCTCAGGGCCGTCAACACCTCCACTCACTCCATCATAGACACAACAGGCTTCCTTGTATTGACTTTGAGGCTTGCTGAGCTCCAGCACTGGGGATCCTCTGGGACTCTCCGCTCAGGCGTACCTCAAAGGCTGACGTAAATGCGGCAGCAGCAGCCAGAAGACCCGCACACAGCCCCAGTCCCCTCTGCTCATTCCCGGGGCCCATCAGACTTCACTTATAAAACACAAGTCAAAGATAAAATTATTAAGAATCTCAGAATGGGGGCATCTGGGTGGCTCAGTCGGTTAAGCATCTGACTCTTGATATCCACTCAGGTCATGATCATTCAGGGTCATGAAATCGAGCTCTGTGTGAGGCTCCGTGCTCAGCACTGAGTCTGCTTGAGATTCTCTCTCTCCCGCTCCCTTTGCCCCTCCCTGTGCTCTCTCTCTCTAAATAAATAAATACATCTTTAAAAAAAAAAAATTTCAGAATGACTACAGCAGAACATTAAACCGGGCTCAGGTGCTTCTGAACTTGACCCCGTGTGGCTGCGCAGGTCACCCACCTGTGCGACCAGCCGTCACGATGAAGCAGAGGCAGACAGAGCCACGCTATGTTCTGATGCCCGGTGCTGCTGAATTTCCCCGCCAGAACGCTGACAACAGTCGTCAAGGAAGGCATGGCTATTTACATCTTACTTTACTTGTGTAGATTTTTAAAATTCTTAAATCTTGCAGAGACGATAAAATACGAGGATTAAGAATCCCACACGGTTATGATAGTGTTAACATCTAAGTGTTAACTTAGATATCTTTACGATCGACACTCCCTCAGAAGCATCCGTGGGCTTCTTACATTAGTGTCACCAAAAGACTGGTACAAAGCCTTAGTCTGCCATCACCAAGAGAATGGTCTGGTGTACTCCAGCCTCTAGTTTGGCGTCTAAGGCCTCCTGCGTTGTCTGTTCCACAGCGATCCTTGCTGTAATGTCCCAGAGGGCTTAAGCCTCAGCTTCTGCTTATAATCATGTGCAATGTCCTTATTTAAGTGGTCTTGTTATCCCAGAAGAACATATTTTTTCTGCTTTTTTCAGTTATAAAAATAAAACATATTTGTGGTTAAAAATTAAAATGACACAGAAGGTATGGAGAAGGAGTTAGAAATTTCCCATCTAGTAATTGGAAAACACAACAACCATTAACATTTCCGTCAAGTTCTTTCCTGACTTTTTCTATTCACACACACGTGCACTCCTATAAATCCGGGAACACACACACACACACATTTTTGTTTGTTGTTTTTCCAAAATGGTAGTATTCTTTACATACCATCAGCAGCTTCTGCCTTTCATTTCAATACTGTGATCATTTTCCCATAAAGCTACAGATCTCCCTATTACTGCATAATTGTAATGCTGTTTCTTTTTCCAACGAAATTGATAGATATTTAGATTGTTTTAAGTTTGTTGTTTTGTTTTGTTTTTATGTCTACAAAGTGAAATAAGCACATTTCAGGGGTACAAAAAGAAGGGATGAGGGGCATCTGGGTGGCTCAGTCAGTTAAGCATCTGCCTTCAGCTCAGGTCATGACCCCAGGGTCCTCGGATCGAGCGCCATGTCAGCTCCCTGCTCAGTGGGGATCCTGCTTCTTCCCTCTTCCCCACTTGAGCTCCCTCTCAGTATCTCTCTCTCTCAAATAAATAAAATCTTTTTTTTTTTTTAAGAAGGAATGAACTATCTCCTTGCTTGTCTTAGTGTAGACAGACCATAATGTCTGAATTACCCTTCCAGTCACCACATGACCTGATGGCAAACCCTCCAGTCACCCACCTGTTGTGAAATTGGAGCCCCTCCCTGGCCTTGCCCTACTTGGGTGCCTTCTCCTACTTGGATCCTGCAGCAAACTCCAGTTTGGTCCATCTTCCAGTCTACCTCTCCTTTATCCTGTAGCCAGAGTAATCCTTCTAAAAATAGTTCTGCTTGTCTCACCTCTATTTTAAAAATCTTTGCACAAGGGGCGCCTGGGTGGCACAGCGGTTAAAGCGTCTGCCTTCGGCTCAGGGCGTGATCCCAGCGTTGTGGGATTGAGCCCCACATGGCTCCTCCGCTATGAGCCTGCTTCTTCCTCTCCCACTCCCCCTGCTTGTGTTCCCTCTCTCGCTGGCTGTCTCTATCTCTGTTGAATAAATAAATAAAATCTTTAAAAAAAAAAATCTTTGCACAAGCGCAAGCTGGAGGGGCCATGCTCAGAAGCTTCTGGTGCCTTTCTTTCAACAGAGTCTAGTCCAACCTCTTTCTGCTCACTCTGTTGTTGATGTGAGTGGACTTGACTTATAACCTTCACGTCTTATTTTATAAATCACAGGAAGGTGAAGTTCAAATCATTTTGTTTCCCTTGTCTTTTCTTTTGGCGTATTGGCTCATCTTCCAGGATCCATCACTTGAAACATGCTCTGTGGAAACTGAGTTTGAATGGGAACATTAAGTGGAACGAATTCTTGGCCAGAAGTTAGATTTTGGGAGAAACACTTTCCATTTTTTGGCCACTTGAGAATTATGTGTAAATTATTGTTGGTATTAGAAATGGCTCTGGTTAATTTAAGCAAAAGAAAAAGAAAGAAAGATCACAGAAGGAGGCAGGTAGCTAAATGAATTGAAGAAAAGGCTGACCACCCTGAGTTTGGAAAGTAGAAGAACTCAAGCATGGTCAGTTTGGGACAGTGCCATTGTACCGTCTGCTACACTGTCTCCACTTCTAGAATTAGGATTTCCTGAAGAGAGAGAGAGAATTAGTCTGCCTGGGGTAGGAAGCCTGTTGGCTTGGGGGATCATGGCGTGGGGGTGGTATGTGTTGATTTTGTCATGCCATGGAAAACAGGGAAGTGTAGTCCCCTATTTTAGTCCGCTAGGGTGGCTATAACCAGATATCATAGACCGGGTGGCTTAAATAAAGGACATTTATCTTCTTACAGTTTTAGAGGCTGTAAGTCCAACATCAAGGTCCTGGCAAGTTTGGTTGCTCCTAAGTCATCTCTCCTTGATTTGTAGAGAGCCACCTTCTCACTGTGTCCCCACATGGCCTTTTCTCTGTGTGTGTGCCTCTCTGGTGTCTCTTCCTCTTAAGGATGCCAGTCCTATAGAATTGGGCTTCCCACCCCTATGACCTTATTTAATTTTAGTTTCCTCTTTAAAAGCCCTATCTCCAAACAGTCACATTGTAAGGCACTGGGCAGTAGGGCTTCACCACAGGAATTCTGGGAGGACAGAGTTCAGTCCATAACACTGCTCAAGATGACAAATGACACTGGCACCAAATGAAAGGGGAAGTGATGCTTGGACAGGCAAGAACAGCAGATGGCCTCAACCTTGCTCTTCTGTAGCCTCAACATACACACAAACATGCTTGTCTGATCATAATTTTTTTTTAACTGGTGCAATTTTGTTTTTTAATGGTATAAATATATTGGAGTTCAGGGGAGGAGACTTAGGAGTCTAGAGGAGTGAAGCTTCTTCTCAGTTCATTCATTCATTCATTCCCTCCAATGCTATAGTACCGCAGGCTGAGAGAAGGAAGGGGAGATGCTGAGTAAGGTGGGGAACAAAAGGAATCCTGCGAGAGACTCAGGATAATTCACCAGATTAGGTGTGCCCATTTCAAGTGCTGGTCACTTTCTCTTAAAATTCCTCATGTTAAATAATATATTGATACTTCTATGAGATGAACTAGAAACAACAATCAAAAACATTCCTCACAGACTTTCTCTCCTTTTCTGACACAAATTATATCTCTCCTTTCTCCCTTCTTTCTATACCTTAGCTTTTTTCCATCTCCTCTCTTTAAGACATCTGGACGGTTAGAGGTCCATCACTGATATATCAGCTCTTAGGTTTTAGGTTTGCCTTGTTCTCTGTCTAGCTCTTTCTTAGCTTATTCACAACGCATTGCTTTCATTCATCTCTATATAGAGAGACAGATACATAGATTCATCTATACATACATATTTTATTATGTATCTATGCACCTACTCTACGCCAGTCGTTGTTCTGGGTAATTTGGAAGCATCAGGGAACAAAACAGATAAAGATGCCTGGGCTAGGAGAGCTTACTTTCTACTAGAGAGAGAAAAAATGTGCCATAAATATAATAAGTAGGTAAATAACATATGGTAGATGATAATGGTGCCATGGAAAAAGAAAAAGCAGGGCATGGTAAGGAGGACGGGGAATTCCAGGACCTGGGACGTATTGATACATTAGAGAGCTCAGGGTGGGTTTCTTGGTGGAGATGATATACTGATAGTCCCTGTTAGCCCCTCCAGGCCTACTCTGTGCCCTTCATCCTGCTCTTTGCTGTGGTGGATGACCTATACGGGCTGCACCAACAGACTCTCTGGTTCTTTGGCTTCACATTGGGTTAGGCCTACCAATGACATCATAAGGACATTGAGGGAAGTAACACGTCGAGGTCAGGATATTAATTCCTCTGGCTCCCTCCTTGCTAGGCCACAGCTTGGCAATGGCTGTAATCCTTACTGGAGGTTACAGCTCTTTCTGGGTCCCCATAATTATTCTCTCTTCTTGAGTTCCAGTGGTTACTCCCTGATGTTGCTAACCCCATGGTGCTTCTCTATCCCTTATTGGTGTCTATTAAATCTACCCACACCTTTGTAAAATGTCCCTTTATTATACTCTCTAGTTACCCTAATTTGGATGTACTACTTGTTTCCTGCCAGAATCTTGAGTTACATAGCAATTAGTACTAGGAGAAGTGGGCCCAAGACACGGTCTCTCAAAAAAAAAAAACAACAAGATTCTATGATTGGATTGTTCAAATTTGAGGAGTGCATAGATAACCTCCTCTATGGGAGGAGAAGGAAAGGGATAAGACACTAGTAATCCTTGGCAAGCAGACGTGTATTCTCTCGTTATTTTCCCACTTCCAAAAAGTATAGTGAGAACTGATATACTCAACTGGCAGAATACTCACATTAGTTCTCTAGTATGAGGAACGAAGATTATATTGATAGGAAGAGTCAAGTGGAAGCCCCAAAATAATAAGCTCAAAGCAATGTGGCATTCCCTGGGGCAATTGCAAAGATTAATGGCACCATCAGAGACTTGGGAGATGCAGGGGTGATTATTCCTACCTAACTAGTCTTGTTTGGCAGGTGCAAAGGCCAGATGGGTCTTAGAGAATAATGGTAGATCGTTCCAGACTTAATAAGGTGGTTACGGCAATCACAGCTGAGGTTTTGGATATGGTACCTTTATGAGAAAAAAATCAATAACTACTCCTGGCACCTGGTTTCCAGCTATTGGCATGCAAATGCTCTCAAGAAACAAGTGGGAAAGGTGGCTGTCAGTCACTCTCCTTCCTTGGCCATGTTGGCACTTATTCAATGAGCCTAACTAGAAAGTGGCAAAGAGACAAAGATGGAGGCTTACCATGGATTTCTCACCCCCAAAGCTTATTTGGCCAGAGCCACTGTTGACCGCCTAACTTTTCAGCAGCCACAGTCAACTCTTGAGTCCCTAATAAAGCACAGAGTGAGCAGTGATTTGTCCTCACAGGAATGGATGCATATCTCAGATACACATTTGTCTTCCTTTCAGAATTCTGCTGGCATTCCTATTTGTGGACCTACGGATGATTTATTCGTTGACATGGTATCTCACAAAACGTCACAGCTATCTAAGGCACTTATTTGATGGCAAAGGAGAGATGGCAATGTGCTCTTTGATATTCACTACTCTCCTGTGACTTAGAAGCAGATGGCTTGATATTTTATTGGAATGGCCTGATGAAGAAAACCCTTTACAAGCAGGTGCCTTAATCCAGTGGCCAGTATCTGGTACCATCTTCTCTGTAGGCAGAATGAATGGGCCTAGGAACCAAGAGAGATGAGAGTAGCTGGAGTAATGTTTGATGTTATCCCCAGAATCTTAAGATCCGTACTCTAAGGAGAAATGTCCTAGCAGAAAACGGTGTCACAGCTCAACTTAATTGGGAGCTGAGGCTATTCCAAAGTCATTTTTGAGCTCTTCATGTTACTGAGCTGACAAAGAAGGAGGGGAGTGGTCACTGTACTGATTGGGGTAACTGATACAGTGAACTTGTCAAACCAACTTCTGAAAATACTGGAATAAATTCACAACCAACTGAAACAAATGTTTAAACAAACTGTACCACCAAAGGAAGTGGATAAATGTAAAATATTCATCAAGGACTTCCTCCGACAAGTAGAAAGTAAAGTCCCAAGAGTGGGTAGAAATTACCCTATTCCCTCTCTTCCAAAGGAAGTGTCTGCCAAGATGTTCTGCCTACCTGGCACTTATGCCTTCGGATTCTGCAAGGCTGCTTCCATGGCCATCTTTGTAATTTGTTCTTCACATTCTACATAATCTTTATTCATAGCCACATCAGGATTTGAAGATTGGCCCATAAAGTAAATCCTGAGCCAAAAATATACAGGCTTTAGCCAAGACTAAAATAATTGCCAAAAATTCTTGTTTGGGAAGAAGGTAGGTTTTTCTTATTGGCATCATTTTCTGCTGCTCTCTATTGCAGGAAGTTTTAAGAACCACGATTCTGCAAAAACACTGCACTGACTTGACATCAGAGGGAACGATCACTAAATCCCCCCGGGTGTTGGTCTGCCGGATATAGTTTGATTGAGATTCAGCGGTGTCAAGGTCATGGATCAGGAGTGGTAAAGCAGTATCAGTGAGACAATAGTATGGTCTGACAGCTGGGCTGTTGTCCCTCATTGGAGACAGGCAGCTTGGCAAGGGAAAGATCTGGCTCTCCTTTGTCTGAGGGTCTACAATGGCATTCAGGGGAACTGCAAAGCTGCATTAAGAACCATGGATAAAGAACACTTTTGATTATACCAGCTAGATGAGACTCATGGCTATAATGGTTTCAATAGCTGCCGTAGGGCTACCGCCAACCTTTAAAATGAAGCTACCTGTTCAGCTCGGCCATGCTTGGCTAGATCCTACAAATTTAAATGGCCTTTGATTATGACCTCACTGTCTATATCTTCTGACAAAGGCAATATTGCCAGTTCTTTGGAACTTGGGTCAAGGGTGTAAATCCTGACCCCGACATCTACTGGCTGTGGGTCCCAAGGCCAGTTACATAACATTTCCCAAATTCTCAGGTTTCTCGTAAGAACAATGGGAAGCATATTTCGCAGAACTAGAACAAATACTAAAATGTGTAAGAAAAAAAGGGAATCATAATATTGACTTCATAAGGATGTTGTAAGGATTAGATGAGATCACGTAAAGCACCTTCAATCGTGTCTAGTGCATATCAAGGCTCAATAAATGGTAAAGGTGTTTATCAGCATTATCATCACCATGAAGGCAGTTCCTCCAGAGTCCAGAGGGGAAGAAAATTCAAACAGCCTTGGAACTGGTATTTTTGATGCAGCTTTCATGAACTGTGCTGGGCAAGAGTTACGCTAATAAAGATTCTGAGATGGTGAAAATGAGAGGAATATATTTGAGTCATCGGTATTAAGTATAGTCAAGACCATGAGGATTGAAGGCCACTTGTATGAGAGAAGGAAGGGACATAATATATGGCAAGAATACTCTTAGGAAAATGACCAAAGTTAGAGGAGCAAGAGGAACCAGAATAGGAGAGAGAGAGAGAGAGAGAGATTGGGAAGAGAGCCTCAATGGTATTTCTAAAACCAAAGAAGAAGCAATCTAAAGAAGAGATGTTACTGAAGGCATCATGTAAAATGAGGACAAAGAATGCCATTGAATTTGGCAGGAAGGAGGTCTCAGTCTCATCAAATGAGCAGTTTCCATGAAGTGGCACATGAATCAGTCAGGGTTCAATTAGGCAAAAGCAGGATACATATGTTGAGTATAAATATTATGAATTATAATATATATAATCAATTATATAATATTGTAAATATTAATAGAGATGTATCCATTATTGATTAACAATAAATATTAATGATAAATATAATACATTCATTCTTATTAATATATTATGGTATTTATCACAAGAAGTTGAGTTACACAATTGTGGACACTGGCCTAGCTACCCTGACGTCCATACAGCAGGCAGATGGGAAGGAAAGACCACGTGCAGGCTAGAACCCCCATGGGCTCAAGCTGAAACTTATTGCCCACAGGCAGGCAGGCAGGCAGGAAGAAGATTCAATGCAAAAGAACCATTGCAAAGCTAGCTGCTGTCCACGGTCTCTAACTCAGGAAAGACCTTGGCTCTCTATTAAAAGGCTTCCAATTGATTAAGTAAAGCCCATCCAAGATAATCTCCTTTTTGATGAACTTAAAGTCAACTGATTAGGGGTTTACATCTGTAGTTTACATCTCTAAAATCCATTCACAGTAGCATCTAGAATGGTATTTGTTTAAGTAGGAGAACATGAGAAAACAGCTGCTTCTGCCCTTCTGTACTTCAGCTCACACAAGGGAATGTCCCTTGTAGCCTGCCCTAACTAGAAATGCCAGAAAGATAATTCTCTGGTAACTCAGCCTAGCCGTCACATCACAAAGGCATCACACAGGGGCGAAACGGTGGAGGCACAAAGACAGTGTTTCTTTTTTTTTCTTTCTTTAAGATTTTATTTATCTATTTGAGAGAGAGAGAGAGAGAGAACACACACCAGCGGGAGGAGAGGCAGAGGGTGAAGGAGAAGCAGACTCCTCATTGAGCAGGGAGCCCGATGTAGGGGCTCGATCCGGGGACCCTGGGATCATGATCTGAGCTGAAGGCAAGTACTTAACCAAGTGAGCCACCCAGGTGCCCAAAGACAGTGCTTCTAAGAACTTTGGGAATAAAGTGGGAGACACCTGCAACAAGAGAGAGAAGGAGCTAGAAGAGATATGTGCAAGGAATGATTCCAATGGAGAGCAAAAGAATGAAACTGCTGTCAGAGTAAGTAGGAACAGGACCTCATTGTTGTCTAGAGAAGGACTCAGCACTGGAAGGAGCAATTCACTATGGGCCCTTAGCCTCCCTACGTATTCTTGCTGGGTATGCCCAAAATGCAAGACCCAGTCTGCTCCTTACCTAGGCCATTTCTCAGAATCGTGTTTGCAAATAGGGAATGTTGAGGGATGAGGTAACATCTTCCTCAGACAAAGAACAGGCTTGCCTTCCCTTGCTATAAAAGCAATAAATTCCCAATTTCAGTGTTCCTCACAACTGTAGCATGTGTGGGCACTCAAAATGGGCTCTCTTTGTCACCCTCATAGGCCTTAGTGGTCCATGGGGATTGGGAACGGACCAACAGAAACCAACATAAAGCTCTGGGCACTACTTTGCTGTGAATAATAAAGTCCTTTGTCTCTGACCAAGAGTCTTATGTCTTCCGCCAGCATCCACAAAATAGTAACCGGCTAGTTAATTTATTTCTAAGCAGGGTAAAATCCCAGACCCTTCACAGTTCTTCACACACAGATGAGAAGACACAAATTTCTAGTAACTACTGAAAGCACTAGACTTTAAATCTATCAGAAAACCATTCACAACCAAAATTTTAAAATTTAAATAAATTCTAGACTTCTTTAAAATATTGGTTGATTGATCCTTATAATCTGGAAAGAAAATTAAGCATATTCTCATCGAAGCCCCAAAGTCTAGCTTCGAATGTATTATCTGGGCAGTGGTATACTCTAGAGATCCAGTTGTAGAATCTTAAGACCTGGCTTTGAGCTTTATTTTCCTCAAATATAAACCGGGGACACTAAGGCCTGACACTTACAGTACTGTTCCATGGGTCACGTCAGAGCTTGTGTGGCATATCGCAAGATACTGTGCACGCCTCACAAACATTGGTTCTCCTTTCTTCTCTTGCTTCCCACTCCTATCCCACATGCGGCCTTAGAATTGTCTTCTAGTGTTTGCATAGATTTTGCATTTGTTTTCACTCAGTACAGTGACACTCAGTATTCTGCGTCCTTTCGATGGCTTATAGAAGATCCAATCATTAACTGGTTGGTTTCCCCATTGCTCTCTCAAGAGTTCAGCTACTTACAGCCTAACTTTTCCTTTTCAGTCTCTGTTTCAGTCCAAAGTCTTTTTTTTACAGTGCTGCTTTCTATGTAGTAGGTGCCGTTTGCAAGCACTGAACATTTACAAAGAGTGCTCGCGCGTATCATCTCAGGTGAGCCTCCCCCAGGACATCGTGTTCATACACGGCAGCGATATGATAGTCATCCTCTCTGCAGACCATTAGGTGGAAATGTTATGCTGTCACCCAAGGTTGCACCTTACCAAGGTCACCGGTAAATGGCAGAGCTGGAATATAGACCCTGGTGTTCTGACTCTAAGTCTCGTGCTCTTCTCTGCCTTATTGCCTGTTCTATCCACTCTTTTTTCTTCCTGTCCCTGTTTCGCCCACCTCTGGGTTGGTTTTTTCTGATGTCTTGACAGTGTGTTTGCAATGACCCCGTGTATTAGCCAGGGCTCTTTCAATTTCAAGTTGCAGAAATCCCACTTAAAAAAGATTTATTGGCTCATGTACAGAGAAGGATGGGGAATAAGTGGTGTCAGGCACTGCTGGGTCTGAGGGCTCAGAGATGTCATTAGGGTTTTTTCTCCTCTCCATTTCTCAGTGCCGCCTCTTTCTGGTTTTTGGCCTCATTCACTTCCTGCAGATGTGTTTCCTTTTGGTGGTAGCAGGTATGGCAGGCAACAGCTCCGACATACTTCTCCACTGCTTGTCATCTTAGCAGAAAGAAAGGCATGTTCTTCCTCCGTCTGTATGAAATTGGCTCTATTTGGATCATATGCCTGTTCTTGGGACAAGTCATTGGCCAGGTGAAGGGCTGCTGTGATTGGCTGGGCCAGTGTCACATGTCTCTTCCGTCACCGGGAAGTTGGGGTTCTGGGTCTGGCAGTTCACTGGGGTCACCCGATTAGAAAGGAGGCCACGTGACTCAGAGGGAGAGAGTAAGGGAAGGGGACAGCTGAGAGCAGAGGAAAACAAAACAAAACGGAAGCAGAACCCTCCCGATGGCTACCAAACCTTACCTTCTAGATTGCCATGGATAATCCAAATTTCAAATATTAAAAAAACTGATATATGTTTTCCCTGAAGTTTTACTTGAGATTTGATTCTTCGCAGTAAAGATTATCCACTAAAGTTCACGTGATTTAATTTAATACCTGTGAAAACCTTTTCATAACGCTAAATTAAAACTCAGGCGCAAACGTGCTTGTCAGACCACACATCCTGATTTGGAGCTTATAAAGCGCGGCTCTGCTAAGTAAGGACAGCAGAGTCTATGGGCGGCGGGGGGTGCGGTGGTGGTGTCTGTCGTTCCTCCACCTGCCCACCTACGGGACTCCATTTCTTGGCAGGGAAGCCAGCCTGCTCGAGCACTCAATGAATATATATTTAATGGTGCGACATTTACACGATGCCAAGGAGACTTTGAAATGACTAAATTTAAAATAGATTTTAATACCTAAAGCAAGAGAGAGAAAGCAGAAGGAAATGAAGCACATTCTGTGAGTTAAGAAGACACATTACAAAAGAGCTAAAACCAAATATGCCTGCAGATTTCCAAAATAGACTTATATTGTGTTATTTCCCATCTTTTTTTCTCTGTCTCTTCCTTCCCCTCCACCCCAGATGTATTAGGCAAATTAGTGAACAACAATGATGATATTAAATTACGACTATTTATGGAGCACTGACTCTGTGCCAAGCACTTTACCAAGATCTTTAGATATAATATCTTATTTAATCCTTACAAGTACACAGTGAGTATGATCCCTATTTAGAAGAAGAGACAGGAGGCTTAGGGAGATTAAATGTCTTGGCCAAGTTCATTCAGTTGATAATACTTCTATTAGTTTCCTATTTCTATTGCAACAAAGTACCACAAATTCAGTGTTTTAAAACAACACATGTTCAGTCTGAAATGGGTCTCGCTGGGCTAAAATCAAGGTGTTAACAGGCCTGTCTTCCTTCCTGGAGGCTCTAGGGGAGAACCCACTTTCTTGCCTTTTCTAGACTCTAGAGGCTGCCCTCATTCCTTAACTCAGGCCTCTCTTCACCACCAGAGCCAACAAGATCAGACTGGGTCTTTCTTACACGGCCATCTCCCTGCTTCTCCACCTTTTGCCCCAATCTGCCACTTTCAAGGACCCTTGTGATTACATTGGGCCCACTAGAATAATCCAGGATAATCTTATTTTAAGATCAATTGATAACCAGCCTAATGCCATCTGCATCATGAGTTCCCCTTTTCCATGTAGCCAAACATATTCACAGGTTCAGGGGTTTGGGACTTGGAATCTCTAAGGGCCATTATCCTGCTTTCTACAATACTGTCCTGTTTACTCCACTCCTGATCTCCCTTGCTCCTGATCCTTGGACTTGGCATTTGAACCCTTAGCCCCATCTTGCTCCTTCAGCAGTCTCTGATGATGCTGGCTACACTCCCAGCCTCTGGCTGTTAGGCTCCTGGTACTTCTGTTAAGGTGGCTCAATCCCAGACACATGTATACACAGTCACAGATACACACAGACTTTCTCCAGGGAAACTTGGAACATATTGAGCTTCTCTGACTCCTCACTTAGAACACATTTGCTGAGCCCCAACTATATGCCAGAGACACAAGACAGCCCCTGCCAGCAAGATGCTCACAAGACTAGGGTAGAGTAATAAAGAACCCCGACGTACAACACCCCGAATAAAATCGGGTTCCATTTCCCTCTTACAGAACTACCTTGCTGGCTAGGCTGGTGAATAGCTTTGCTCTATGAGGCTCTGGAGCCACATGTCTCCTCCACTTCTGCACAGTTGAGGACAAGTCACTGCAATGTTTGGTTCCAGCTTCAGGGAGTAGAAAGTGAAGAAGTCTGGGGCAGGCAATTTCCTTCTAAGCAAAGAAGGCAGGGCTGGATTAGGAGGACGTTACTGACCAAGTGACAACATTCAAACTTTATACTGAAAGCAACAGGACATGGTTAAGGGGTGAAAGATTTCATTTCATTTAGTGCTAGAATGCAAATTCTAGCACTAAGTAAGGATAATAGACTGGACAGAAGCACGTCTAAGAAATAGGAAGTCCATTTAAGATGCATTTAGCAGGAACCCAGGGGAGAGTTGATAAGAAAAGAGTAGATGGAATTCAGTTTGTGGAAACAGATACAGGAGAGTTTTAAAAGTAAAAATGTTTTAATTGTTAAATGCTAGAAAGATGTCAAGCAAATTAAGGACTGGGTTTGTCATTGGGGGTCGTTGGTCAACTTGCCGAGAGGACTTTCAGGGCAGGGGTGGCACAGAAGGGCGTGGAGAGTTGGAAATAAGGAAAGAGAAAATTGCCTCAGATGTTTGGCTGTGACAGAGGCATCTATGGTGGCAGCATTTTTTTTTTTTAATATGGAAGAGCCTGGAGATGGAAGGGTTGCAGATAAATGTGAGCAAGGAGTAATTAATGAACAACAGTGGTTAGAAGGAGAGAAAGAACAGGATCCGGGGCCCCAGCGAGGAAATAAATTCCGTGACAGAAGATAGACCCAGAGCCATAAAAAAGCCCATTTTTCCCTTCAACTGAGACATTTAGAGAAAATGCCAGAGAGGCTGCCAACCGTCAGCATAAAGATGGAAGACAGTAAGCCAAGGGCAATAAGGTCCATCTGTGGTCTAAGGGTTTGCCTCTGCTGCAAAAAGTTAGGACTAGATGCAGGCAAATTTTCAGCGATTAGTAAATCTGACCACAAGGCAAAGATTACAATAGGAGTTGAGTCTAAGATTTACTATGAGATGTAATTAAGTCCCTGCAGGTACAACCAGAATTATCTTAACAGTCTCAAAGAGATGCAATGGAGTGTCAATTTGCTTCCTCCCATTCCTCTTCTCCCCATATCCCCAAGTGTTTTCCCCGTATGTAGATTCTGCACTAAGTCATCTTAATGATGGGCCCTCTTTAACTTGGTTTGTTCTTCTGCCTGTGGCATCCTTTTCTGCCTTCCTATCTCACCGAATTCCATTTTGTTATCTTAGCATTTCCCCACAGATCTTTTAGGCATCGACAGCCTAGTTTCATTTTAGTATCTTCACTGTGTCTTTTGCATTACATCAACAGTCTGTTAGTTTCAGACTTTGGCTTCTGGTACCAAGTCAATTAATATACGATTTTGAAAATGTAAATATGCATACATGCAGCAAAGTGCATCAGAGTCGAAAGAACAAAGAAGCAGTCTGTGTTGGCCTACAGGCTGCAAAACCGTGCAGTGTAATAAGTCCGGAACCTATAAAGAGGTATTGGACTTGGTTCCTGCCCATCCAAATGATGTATGGGAATTTCCCAGTGGGGTTCATTGCAGGTATTCAAACACTGATTTTCCTTCTCCCTTCACTCTCTCACAGAGCTCACTTTCGAATGGGGAGGCGTAACTATGGCATAAGTAAATATTTATAAAAGGAGGGGAAGGGAGGGCGCCTGGGAGGCTTGGTGGGTGGGTAAAGCATCAGACTCGACTCTTGATTTCTGCTCTGGTCATCATCTCAGGGATGTTAGATGAAACCCCGCATCAGGCTCCGATGAGTTTGGAGCCTCCTTGGGATTCTCTCTCTCCCTCTCCTTCTGCCCCTCCTATCCCACTTTGTGTGTGTGTGTGTGTGTGTGTGTGTGTGTGTGTACATGAACACACTCTCTCTTTCTCTCTCTTTCTTAAAAAAAAGGAAAAGGGAGGGAAGGAAAGGACCTACAGAGAGATAAGATTCCATACATAAAGGAACAGAGGCATGAAAAGCACATAGCACACAAAGAAAAATAAGCAGAAACAAATCCCCCTGCAGTGTTCTCCAGGACCTTGTTAACAACCACATTTAGATTTTGATAAATCACCTTCACTAAAATTTTTTTGGGTTGGGGGAGGCACCTGGATTAAAGTTATTTTGTTTTGTGAGATCACCAAATAAGGATCTAGGCTATTAATTTATGCAGCAAATGCCAATTTTGATTTGTTTTGTTTTGTTTATTTATTGATTCAGCCAAATACAGCTGGATTTCATTCCCTAGTATTCGGGTCGGCAAGTTGTTGTAGCATTTGGGAAACATGCTTTGTTATATGACACTCACTACCCACTAGCCTTGTGAATCTGGTTAAGTTATGAAATCTTTCTTCCTCAATCGCTTCATTCTCATAAGGTTGTTAGGATTAAATAAGATAACCATAGAAAGTCCCTTAGCACATAGTAAGTGCTCAATAAATGGTTGTCACGTCGGAGGAGGTAATCAAGAGGATGTGACTGCCTCTTGACTCGAGAGTTGGACCCAGGCAATCAGAGGCTCCTCACTCCAAATCCTGCCCTTGCAATGTACCCTCTGCCTACCATTCCCACAGTGGGAGCTCTTCCAAGGACACAGCCTTAAGAGAGCAAGATGTGCTCATGACTGAGCCCAGCAAAGACCTTTATGCTAATTTGATAGTAACTCTGCAAAAGACAGCACGCTGGCAGCAGGTTTTGGTCAAGCCACTCTGTGAGCTTTGGGCCAGCTGTATACGGGAACTTTGCACTATTTAGAATAAATCTATGATTTATTAGGTTGTAGCCAGAATAGTGGAATAAGTGGTCCAAAACAAATGGTGCCCAAGAATGTCTTGCACAGGGGCACCTGGGTGGCACAGCGGTTAAGCGTCTGCCTTTGGCTCAGGGCGTGATCCCGGCGTTATGGGATCGAGCCCCACATCAGGCTCTTCTGCTATGAGCCTGCTTCTTCCTCTCCCGCTCCCCCTGCTTGTGTTCCCTCTCTCGCTGGCTGTCTCTATCTCTGTCAAATAAATAAATAAAATCTTTTTTTTAAAAAAAAAGGAATGTCTTGCACAGAAACTGTCACGACAGCAAGAGCCACCAGTAAACACACTCTGCCATATACACACACACCCTTACACAAGTTTGTGAAATGCGTTACATGTAGTGTGCAGATGTGGGTATGTGAAAGAATTAGAGAAGAACGTGTGTCTCCTTTCATTTTGCCACCTTGTATTCATTAGAAAAAAAGAAATACTGAATAAAATCTTAACTAATTCCCCAAGAATACCTGGTCAATATTGCAGTGTGTGGGGAAAGGGCTATGGGTAGGGAGGGCTTGCAATAATGGCAACAATGGATTGAACATCTCTTTAAAACCAAGCTGATTCTATGATTATTGTATTTTTCTGTAATCATGGCCATACCTTGGAGGTAAGAAGGGTAAGCAAAGCTCTTTGCCATTACTCTAAAATATCCAGAAAATAACAATAACCCTGCTATTGAAATAGCAACCAATCATAAGGATATCTTTTATAGCATGGTTAAAAGTGGGGGAACATGGGAAAGAATTTAATTTCCAACATTTGGGTAAACAAATGATGACAAATTCATACAATAGAATATTTTTCAGCTGTAAAATGATGCTCTGGAAGGGTAGGCAATAACTGGGAAAGATATTAAGATGCGTTGTTAAGTGAAAACAAGTTATAACACATGCACATTAGATTGTTTTTTGCTAGGAAATACCCGCCTATCATTTATTCACCTAGCTTGCCATCAATCACACACCTATTGAAGTCTATGCACCAAACTGTGAAAACCAGTTATCTCAGTATGGAGAGATTACTGGTCATTTTATGTTTTATTTTCTTTTGGCTTATCTTTATTTCTATGGTATTTTTTCTATGTTGACTATTTCTTGCTTTTTAGAATAAGAAAAATAAACACTACGTACTATAATGAGAGAGTCAGAGCAAAAAAGAGCAAGCGGGGTGTGCTAAGGAGTGTGTCTATGGGAAAAGAAAGAGAACATTCATTCAGAGACAGACTGGTGTCTCCAGGACCTAAACTCTGCTCCTGGCTTTTGACCTGCCTTCTATGTTAAAGTAATTCAAGCCCTATTTCCTGATGGATAACTAGTCCTTTTTTTAAAAAAAAAATATTTTATTTATTTATTTGACAGAGAGAGAGACAGCCAGCAAGAAAGGGAACACAAGCAGGGGAGTGGGAGAGGAAGAAGCAGGCCTTCCAGTGGAGCAGGGAGCCTGATGCGGGGCTCGATCCCAGGACCCTGGGATCATGCCCTGAGCCGAAGGCAGACACTTAATGACTGAGCCACTCAGGTGCCCCATAACTAGTCCTTTTGACTATGAGGTGTCTCCCAATGGCTTATACCTATAACCTGAAACTAACTAACTAACTAACTAACTTTTTTATAGGTTTTATTTAACTAACTACATCTGAGCCCCATTTGGACCCTGCCTCCTTAAATCTATGTATGTAGTTATAATATAAGAAGATTTTGCTCTAAGTTGGAAGTTGGACCATAGATCATACACCAGGCTATGTCAATTTTATGATTGGTTGGGACTATATACATATATACATGTAGCAAACTTCCAGTCTACAATGGAGGTATAAACTAACTGCCAATTGTCGTTTACTAATGCTCTTAGCACTGTTTTTTTAATGCTTCACCTAGATCGATTTTCTCAATTATATTATCTGCCCCTGATCCCTGGCATATGTTATATAAACATGAGTGTAAATTTTGTATATTAAAACTTATTTTAGGTAGAATTTCAATAATTGAAATTTTAACATATTGGGAAATGATTTTAATATTTATAGCTTTATTCCTTAATGTTAAAAACGGTACATTCAAAATTACTTTAAAGCTGATTTTCGAAATCTTTTCATTTATCTATTTCATTTAGTCACCATAATAGGATAATGAAGCACAAAATTTAACTCATCTGGTTCAACTGAAGAGTTTAATGAAGGGATGGTGTTGTGAGCTGAATGGGTCCCCCTAAAGTTCATATGTCAAAACCCTAACCCTCAAGGAGGCTGGCTTTTGAATGTGATTAGATCACAGAGGCAAAGTCCTCCTGAATGGGATTAGTGACCTTACCACTAAGAGAGAGCTCTCATCCCTTCCACCAGATGAGGTTGGAGCAAAAAACCAACTCCCTGGTAAGTGGGTTCTCACCACAGAATCAGCCTATGCCTTCACCTTAGACTTCCCAGCCTCCAGAACAGTGAGAAATAAATTTCTGTTAGTTAAGCCACCCAATGTATGGTAGTTTATTATAGCAGCCCGAGCTTACGAAGACAAATGGTTTGCTGAGATGTGGGCAGGGTTGAAGGAACCAACAAGGATGTGGAGACATTCGGGAACTAGCAGTGTAGGAAGCTGTTATCAGCCTCAGACCTACAGGGGTGAGAGGAGAAAGTAGTGTGTGTGGAGCCCAGGAAGGGTTGGCACGTGGAGGAGGGGCCACCCCGTGGGCCCCGTGGCTGTGGACACAGCCATCCCAGAAGCAGAGTGCAGGAGAGGGGCATGGGAAGAAGGAATTACTGTGTCTCTCTTGCTACCTTCCACCCTCCGGATGCCTGTAGCCAACGGGCAGCCACTTGGCAAGAAAGCCTGGGTGATGCAGTCTACAAGGGTCAGGACAGAGACTGAAAGAAGGTGGAGAACAGAGAATGAATGGCAAAAGGGGAACTAAAAATCATATATTCATGCAACAACTTTTTTTTTTTTTTTAACTGATTGCTATGTTCCAGACATTGGGCTAAGTGTACTTGATTCCCTAAACTTCGTTTGGGGCTTGCAAGTCGATTAGTTGGGCACAACGTTAGAGGAAATCTCTGTTTTCTTGAATATTATTTCTACTTACAGCATTTCAATAAGGACAGCGCTTCACGGATTAGACTTCCAATGAGCTCCGCTACATCTCGCTTCTGCTGGCTGTTCTACATAATGGTGCCGTTTGAAAAGCCGTTAAGTATAGAACAGGCACGACTTCTTATAATTAAGCTCAGGAGTAAAATACACAGTTGAATTTTGGAATTTTACATGAGGGATGTTTCCAGGCTCTTTGTTGGCTTTTAAGAAAAGGACAAATAAGGACACAGAACACAGGAGATAGGAGGCAGGAACAAAAGCAAATAACTTAATAAGCTATTCAAAGGGGAATTCACAAACTCTGCTTCCTGAGCCTTAACGAGAAGTATGGAGGCATTTGGGTGATGAGTTCATGCTATTATTACTGGAAACGTGTTGTATGGAGAAAGGTAATGGATTCTCAAAAAAGAAGCGGTCTAATAAAAGTCAAAAATTACAGAACATGCCTCTTCATTCAGAGCTACACGATCCAGGCTGTGGAGTACTGAATGCGCTTGCATTTCTCTCTTCCACCCTCTGGCAATTTCGGAGTCCTGGTTCATTGCTTTTTAAGCACTACCCTCTCCTCTCCTTTCATAGAGGCCAAGCAGAAGAATTTGGATAGTATATCTTATATCACACAGTAGATTCGTTTCTCTGCTACTTTATATAGACTAGTATTTCTTTTTTTTTTTCCCAAGATTTTATTTATTTGGGAGAGATAGAGAGCACAAGAGCAGCGGGAGGAGCAGAAGAGAGGGAGAAGCAGACTCCCCACTGAGCAGGGAGCCCGCGGGGCTCAATCCCAGGACTCCGAGATCATGACCTGAGCCGAAGGGAGACGCTTAACTGACGGAGCCACCCAGGCGCCCCTAGACTAATATTTCTTAATGAATGTTTAAGTTTCGAAATTTAGACTAACCCCCTTCTGATTCAGGTTCTGTCACTGTGTAAACTCGGACATGTCACTTGATTTTGCAGGGCCTCAGTTTCCTCATTGGTAGAGATCAACTGGAAAACAGAGGGTTTTCCTGCACTTTCAGAAGTCATTAACTGCACGTGTTGTAAAGACAACTGTATCTATACATATCTGTATGTGCCTGTTCCCACTTGCAAATAGGGGATCTCCAAGAACTTTGTGTTCCCTAAAAACAATTATACAAATCTAAACCAAAAATATTAGGCACACCCTATTTTAAACTAAGAAATTCTACAACTTCTTTAAAAATCTTTGGTTTAGATCGCAATTTCTGAGCTGTCAGGTCCTTTCCTTGAGCTTCAATTGATAGTAGCCCTGCCAATTGAAGTTTCTACCCTCCTCCCAGTTTTAATAATCTGTAACCAAATAAGTCAGACTTTTAACAAGGAGATAAGCCATGAAATATATTGGAAACATTCACATTTGAAAGATCATTTTTACAATATAAATAAATACACCCTACTTTATCTGTTTTTAAAATCATCGTTTTAATACTTGGTTTCTCATAACATGCAAGGAACTGGAGCTTGAGATTTTAATAGAATTTCAGAGTAAAAGAAGATCTTGCAGCAGCACTAGCCAAAAGAACTTCCTGAGAAAATGGAATGTTCTCTAAATTTGTACTGGCTGATACAGTGGCTACTAGTCATATCTGGCCATTGAGCACTTGAAATGTGGCTAGAGTGACTGAAGAATTAAACTTTTGATTTAATTTAATTTAAATGGTCACACATGGTGAGTAACTACCATATTGGATGACACCGTCTTAGAGAATGCCGCATGTAACCCGTACCAGAAGCTAAAAATCTCACAGCACCGCCTATAACCAGGATTTCTCAACCACAACACTACCTATTGAGTGGGGCCAGATAATCCTTTGTGGGGAGCTTGTCCTGTACACTGGGGGGTGCTCAGCAACATCCCTGGCCTCTCCCCATTAGATGCCATTAGTACTTGATCCCCAATTGTGACAATGTCTTCAGACATTGCCAGCTGTCCTCTGGAGGTTATAGTCATCCCAGGTTGAAAACCTTTGCCCTTAAGTAAGTCGTCCTTGGGCTTTTCCTCGAAAGTTCCCAGGGATCAAGCACCTTACCAGTTCTATATCGGATTTTTGAAATTATTAGGAGAATATTCCATATGTAGGGATGTACATAAATTCTCTTCTCTAGTCTTTGTCCACGTTGGCAACTCTGGTTAACTGTTGGTGGAGGAGGAAGACGGAACTAAACAAGCTAGTTGAAACGTCTATTAACAGGAAGCTCAACACAGTGGTTAAGAGTGTGAGGGGTGCCTGGGTAGTGCAGTCGTTAGGCGTCTGCCTTCGGCTCAGGGTGTGATCCCGGTGTTCTGAGATCGAGTCCCTCATCGGGCTCCTCCGCTGGGAGCCTGCTTCTTCCTCTCCCATACCCCCTGCTGTGTTCCCTGTCTCACTGGCTGTCTCTCTCTCTGTCAAATAAATAAATAAATAATCTAAAAAAAAAAGAGTGTGAGCTCTAGAACTAGAGACGGACTCAATTTTTGGTTTTGTCAGGAACTAGTTGTGGGTCATTTGCAAGTTAATTCAGTTCTCTGTTTCCTAGTTTTCTCACTTGTAAAATAGGAATGATCATAGTAACCAGAGTTCTTTTAGAATTAAATGAAATAATGCCAATAATATGCTTGGTTAGTATTACTGGAAGTAATAATGACAATACCATTCTCTCTTGTTGTGCTACTTGTTATTAAATATTTTATCACGTGATCTTCTGAATGATTTTATAGATGTTGGTATTCCCATTTGATAAATGAAAACCATGGAAGCTCCCGTAATTTAAGTGGTATGCTCAAGCACATGCTAAGTGAGTTCAGAAAGTTGGATTCAAACCCAGTTCATCCAGTTCACCAACATTGGAACTGATGTTGGTGTTCTTTCAGCCATACGCAAAGATTTCTCTGCCTGATCTCACCACCTTCCATTCTGTGTCTACGAGGATAGTGCACCAGGGATGGAGAGTTTTCCAGAGTCATCAGGGATTTGTGTAAACATTGGAAAGGCCAAGGTGTGAACGCCAGAGAAGCCACATGCCATGATCTCAGTCTGAAACACTACAGCTGGAGAGGTTCTCAGGAATGGGTGGAAAGCTGCTGTGAAGCCGCATCTGCCCATGCGTCTGGATACAATCACCGCTGCAGTAAAAAGGCCTCTGCTTCTCCTCTGCCTTCCAGATAGCTCACTGGTACTCTTACCTGGATCCTGCAGGGAATGGAATTCTGGGAAATGTAGCTCCTGCTTTGCTTCTGCAATGCAGTGGCGACCTAGAAGGGGATGGCAGTGGTTCAAAGCCGACAACCAAGAATCCAGTACATAGCCAAGGGATTCATTCAGTCACCAGCAGTTTCTATGAGGCAGGGTGATATGTGCGAAAGGTCATGGGTCCAAATGCTCCCTCTGGCACCTAGAGTTATCAGTGAGTAATTCATTTTGCCTCTCAGCCTCTTTGCCTATCAGGATTAAGTAAAATAACGTCCTGAATGATTCTCACAGTCTGGAACACAGTGAATGCCCAGTTGGTGTTGGTTCTTGCCTCTCCCAGTTATACACAGACACGTGTATGCTGAAGCCTATTTGCCCTAAGTGCTCTTACATAGTTTAAGGCAAATGTTATTCGGGCAGGGATTACTGGTTGCCCCAATATCCACTCTTCGTTTCTTCGTTGGCTCCATGACGGCCTGGATGAAGATCATATTTCTGGCCTCTTTTGAAGGCAAGTGTGGCCACATTCTCACCAGCAGCTGTGAGGGGGAGGTGCTGATGCGTCTTCCAGGTCTGGCGTTTGAAAGGAACTGGACCCACGCTGCTCTTCCTTCCCTCTTCCTGCAGGCTAGGATGCTACCACGTTGATGAGAGCCAACCGTGGGCTGGCAGCCATGGATCGAAGGCAGTGGAGCAACAAGCCAGAAGGAACTGGGCTCCTTGTCCCTTTGGGACTGTGTGTCAGCCAAGACAGCTTGGGCTCAGACTACTATGTGAGTGAGAAATAAACTTTTGTCTTGTTGCCACCACTGAGGCTTCTTTGATGTAGCAGCTTGGCCTGTCTTCTAACTATACACCATTGAATGCAGACACTCCTACATAATTCCTCAATTATTACATGAAGGCAGCTTTCTGTAAGGGTGTGAATGCTCACTTGAGACAGATTTCAAGCCAGAATGGCCAATATCTCACTTAGCCAGCTAACTTTATTTGAAAGACAGATCCTGAAAGTGGTGGGTGAACAACAGAAGTGCAAAAATGGGGAGAGGCAGGGAAGCATCTGGAACCAACACCAGGGGAGCTCAGATACCTAGGAGGGGAAGCAGATAGCCCTTTAAAGCCGCAAGATATACTCTCCAAGATGACAGGAGAGCTGATGAGAAATGCTCTTGTTGCAGAAGTCAGTGACATTTCTTGGCTTTCATGAATAGTGCTAGTATTAAAAGCAAACAAACTTGACAAATACAGCAATGCTTCCCTCAGCTGAATGACGGGTGATCATCTGTGCTTAGCAGAGCAGCACGCATGCTTACAATAATCATAATTTAAAGATTCCAAGTGATAAAAGCATCACATTGAAATATCTGCTGCCTTCATGCTGGCCTGGCTACACAGACACAAAGAACTGAAAGGTACTACTAAGTCACTGGGATCGTGGGTGGCACGTTTATCGTGGCATTTACTATGTCATAACCTCATCAGTTGTATAGATGTCCTTTCTCTAGACTGTGAGCCCTCTATGAATTATTTGCCTTTGCACCTTCTGCTCCTAGAATGGTCAATAAATATTTAAATGGATAAATCTGTTCAACTTCTTTACTTTGCAGTGACTCATTCAAAGTCAAAATTAATAATAGAAAAAATCTGATTGCTTTTTTCCTTCTATGTGAAAAGTTCTATTTTTTCCAGGGTATGAATGGGTAATATAAACCTATTATTAGGCATTCTATAACCCAGATCCACATATACACACAAACATAAAAAACACACATGCATGAACATACACACAAAGACACGTAAGCAAACACAAAACATACATAAACACAGAGACCCACACAATACATATACATATACACACACAAATGCATGGGGTTTACATTTGAATTTCAGGCAAATAATGAGTAATATGCTAGGATAAATAAGTTTTAAGTATTTTATACACAAACACAGGCATGGGACATACTTATCTTAGGAGAATTATTTGCCCGTTTACTTGAAATTCAAATTTAACTGTGTGCCCTGTATTTTTATTTGCCAAACCTGGCAATTCTACCACAAACAAGCACATAGGTATATGTGCAGAAACCCATATAAGAACACATAAGCAAGTACACACAGAGACACATACACTCCAAAGATTTAGTCCCTCCTAATATTCTGCCACTGCCAAATTGCTCTTCAGATTACCTGTCCTAGCTTTCCTTAGAGAGCTGGGGAGATACTAAGTGTCTTGGGAGGGAAGCAGAAGGCTGATAATTCTCCACTCAGTGATCCTGTGTGGAGAAGGGAGAGGGGAGGGTTATTCTTCAGTGATAGGACCAGCTGCTTTAGAAAGGGCATAGCTCCCTCCAAAGATTCTCATTCTCTCTCTCTCTCTCTCTCTCTCTCTCTCTCTCTCTCTCTCACACACACACACACACACACAACACACACACACACACACACACACACCTCTCAGCATCTCCAATCACCACAGTCACCACTAGCAATTCCTTCTACATGATTTTGTAAGGAAATTCAAGCTCCAGAGAGAAGCTTTTATTCCCCAGAAGTCTATGACACTGAGTTTACAAATATGCTTGGCAATGAATGATGGAGTGGGTTCGTATGAAATTTTACCTCTGTTTAGGGTGCTACCATCTACCTTTAACTTAGAGATCCTATGGGTAATTCTTGACACTACCTCGCTCATTGTCCCCTGCCCCATAACCCTTCACCATTACACACCTACTAATGTCCATCCATCTCAGAAATGTCTTGGATATGATTTTTTCCCTCTATTCCCATGGCCACAGGCCATCCTTTGCTTCTTACCACCTCTCACCTGGATGCTGACCTCAGTCCCTACTAATTCCCCACTACTTGCCAACTAATTTGTCTTCTGAGGGGACACCAGATTGGAGCTCCCAAAGTGCAGGTCTGAACATGATCCTCCCTTCCTTGAAACCCTTGGATGGAGCTCCATTTTCTCCACCATGAACCCCGATCTCTCAGCATGGCCTGAGAGGCCCTTCTCTGTCAGAACCCACTCCAACCTCAGTTGCCACTTTCTCCTCAGATATTCAGCCTGGCTCCACCGAAGTGAATGACTTTCCCTACAGTGGCTTCCATTGCTCAGTCTTTCTCCCCTCATTCTCTGTGTCTGAAGAGTTCTTCACCGCCTTCTCTGCCTACTGAATTAATTATCATTCAGATCACATTACATATCCTCTCCAACCCCATCCCACACTGTCTTCTACTCCTGTAGAATTAATTACTCCCTTTTCTGTGTACCCACAGTCTTCCACATATACTTCCCATTTACCATTATAGTTATTTATTAACATTTACAAGCCACTCTCCCTACCATCCCTAACCTTGTGAGGTGAACTCTTATTCATATATGAACCACCAGTATCCGGGATAATGTCTGCCACAGAAGAGAGTCTTAGAAAATGACGTTGGTAGAATATTACTGGGCAGCAGTGTGGGCTGGGCATACTAAGCAGAGGCTTTGGAATCAAGAGACTAAGATTGGCGTCAAGAAAATAACATTTATTACCTCCATGACCTGTAGCAAGTTATGTAATATCTCTGTGGCAGGCAGCATAATGGCCACCTGAAAGAGGTCCACCTTGTCATCCTCAGAGCCTGTGCAAATGTTGCATGCAGGGCAGAGGGAAATGAAGAGTACTAATCAGCTGACCTTAAGAAAGGGCGAGTATCCTGGATTATCTGGGTGGCTCCAGTGTAATCACAAGGGTCCTTAAAAGTGAGAAATTGAAGCAGAAAAGCAATCAGAGTGATGTAATATGAGAGGGGCTCAACTCACCATCGCTGGCTTTGCAAATGGAAGTGGGTTAGGAACCAAGGAACACGGGCACCCTCTAGCACGCTGGAAAGATAAGGAAACCTAGTCTCTCCAGGAGCCTCCAGAGGGCGTGCAGCTCTGCCAAGACCTTGGTTTTAGCCCAGTGCATCCCACTTCAGACTTCTGACCTTCAGATCTGTAAGGTGATGACTTTGTGTTGTTTAAAGTCACTGAGTTTGAGGTAATTGTTACAGCAGCGCTGGGAAACTCATACAAGCTCTAAGCTTGTTTCTTTTTTGAGAAATGAGGACAATAATAATCCCAATCACACAGGGTGGTGGAGAGAACCAAACAAGCTAATTATGTAATGCCCTGGCATGGTGCTTTGCACGGAACGGGTGCTGAAGAAAGGCAGTAGTGACATCAATAACTACAATACTAGTACTCCCACTGATATAATGTGGTTGTCGTGTAGAGCAGAGAGGGGGCTAAGTTGGGGGTTGAAAGAGATACCCAGGGAGCAGCAGTCTCCTCAAGTGGTTCATAAGAGGGTAATGAGAAGGGGCTGAATCTGCTGTCCTGGAGATTCCCCCAGGACCCTCTGCAATGACAACAAATGGAAATTGCCACCAACCCCCTTCCATTTGAAATTCTACAATAATTATGACTGTGCATTTGTAGGATGTCATTAGCTACACAGCTCTTCGTATCAGCCTGCTAGTCCATCAGGTAGAAAGTCACTCTTTATTTCTCAATGATTTTTCTTGCATGATCATCTTACTGGAGAAATTTCTCACCTTTGTCTTTTGAGAAATTTCAGAATCTTACATATAATATGTTTCAGTGCTGTCATAAAGGTAGAACAGCTGAAGCCTGCATTCATTCGAGGATGAGATGCTGTGGAAGTTGAATAATAGTGAACTACATTATTATTATTATTATTATTATTGTTATTACTACTACTACTATTATTATTCTGTAGGGAAAGAAATGTTTGTACAGGGAAATAAGCCAGATTCCATTAGCCAGGTTATCCATTATATATTTGATATGAACTTAGTGTGTACTGTTTTTAATATGATTTTTGAGATTAGAGATCTGTGTCAAAGTCAACTCCAGAAGACAACAAAGACTAAACACAACTCTTTAAGGACCTATTCTCATTACAGTTTGCACAGTTAGGTGACTTTTATTTTTGTTTTAATCCTGGCTCTACTGACATCCTAACTTGTAACTCGGTAAATGCATGATGTGTCAACCCTCAGACAAGACTTCACCGATGGGCAGAGATGTTTATATTCAGGAGAAATCCACAGATAACCTTTAGCTGAATTGTTAGCAGACCAGTTATTTCCCAATCTCACCAGTACTTTAGTCTTCTTAGCCATAGAAAGCTTTGTTAATGTGGATTTCCTGCCTTTTCCCATCTCGGTCCCCAGTCTCATTTGAAGGGGGTACTGAGCAACAGAGTGGCCCCAGGAAGCAAGGAAATGAGGCAGTGAGGGAAGGGTGGGGTAAAGAAAGGGGGTAATTTTTAAGCCCCCACTTTATATCAGGCTCATACTTTGCAGATGGTAAACCCATTGAAACTTCCTACAGTCCTGCAACGTTGCTCTCTTCTCACACACAGGATTCCTGCTGGACTGTAAGCTTCATGACTATATCATCACTATATCTCCAGGGGTTAGGATGTGCATTAAGGCCTGTTGAGGGGAGTTGAATGACTTGCCAGAGGTTGTAAAGCCAATGGTGATACCAAATTTTGATCCCAGGCCTGTCTGCACATCAGCCCACACTGACCACATTCTGGACACCTGAGCTTCCCAGCCAAGACTACACAGAGAAGTCATGGGCCCCGCTCTTGCAGTGTGAAGAGTTATGGTGTGCGAGGCTCCTTCTGACCTGCAAAGTCTTCACTCACAGTCCGAGTGTGTCTGTGTGTGTTTGCACGTAGGGAAGCTGGCTGATCCTGGGAAAGAATGAAGATACATGGGGAGTGGAATCATGAGCCCCACTCCTGCCTAGCCATTTCCTTCCCCTGGGCTCACATCTGTCCCACAGTGCTTAGTTCTGTCACTGTAACAACATGTGACATTTCAGGACAATATTACCCAAATTGCTTTTAATTTTTTTAAATTTCCACTAAGAAGGAAAAAGAATGGGTTTTTCCTATTTCCATGCAGTCCCAAACTCCCATGTTAGTTTAGTTCCCTTTTATAGAAGGGGGACACAAGGAGTTTACCTTGACACGGGAGTCAATGTTGATGGGCTCTAGGGGGTGGCTGGTTCAAAGAGGTTAGAGTTACGTCCCCTTTTATTATTTCTCCTGGGGTGGAATTAGAGGGCCTAAGGATGACATCAAATCTTAATGCTATTAGATTTCAAAAGCTAAGGGACCATCTTTGTTTTTCTTTTTCTCTAATAGAAGGCTTAAACAGCAAGCGAGTATCATTTCTAGACTTAGAGGGAGTGAGTGCTCAAAGGAATTTTGCAAACATTGCACGGTCTCTCTGGGAAGGAATATGGAGCTTGGGAAAACTGCCACGGTTTATGAATTCCATTTGTTTTCAAAGAAAACATGGCAATGCTAAAGAAACTTAGCCCATAAAAAGAGATTTCCCAAGGGTTTTCCTATACATACCTCAATTGTGATCTTTTGTTTTTCATGTCTTTTGGTTTTTATCTATTTGTGGGCTGTGTTATTTGACATGGAAAAGTGCATACCTGCTGTATTGTCATTGCAATTTTACTCTTATCCATTACAAGTAAGCTTCTTTGTTTTATTTAATCCCTTGCTGTAGATTCCACGTTGTCAGATAATATTACTGCCTCAAATTTTGTGTGTTTGTGTTTACTTGGTAGATCTCTGCCTCCCTCTTTCATTTAAAATTTTCTGATTATTTGCTTTAGTTCTATCCTTTTGGTTTGTTTTTAATTCTTGTACAATGTGAAGACCTTTGTCTTATAATAAGGAAAGTAATTTATTTGTGTTCATTGTTTGATCTCTTTCCTGTCGTCTCTAATTTAATGTTTTTCTGTTTCTACAATAATATATGCTTTTCCACACTTAATGTTGTATATTTTTGTTCTCTCTCCTTTGTTTTCTTGGCTGGCCTGCTCAGAATTAAATCTACTATCAATTCTACTTCAAATTTTTGAATTTCAGTTTATAAGTTTATTATTTTCTTGGGTCAATATTTGGTAAAAGAATAAAGGGAAGAAGGAAGGGGGGTAAACCGAAGGGGGAATGAACCATGAGAGACTATGGACTCTGGGAAACAAACTGCGGGCTTTAGAGGGGAGGGGAGTGGGGGAATGGGATAGGCCGGTGATGGGTATTAAGGAGGGCACGTATTGCATGGTGCACTGGGTGTTATACGCAAATAATGTCATAGAACACTGCATCAAAAACTAAGGATGTACTGTATGGTGACTAACATAACATAATAAAAATTATTATTAAAAAAAGAATAAGTCATGCATTTTTTTTTTTAAGAGAGAGAGTGCACACATGTGTGTGCTCATGAGTGGGGATGGAGTAGGGGCAGAGGGAGAAGAAAAGAGAATCTTTTTTTTTTTTTTTTAAAGATTTTATTTATTTATTCGACAGAGATAGAGACAGCCAGAGAGAGAGGGAACACAAGCAGGGGGAGTGGGAGAGGAAGAAGCAGGCTCACAGCAGAAGAGCCTGATGTGGGGCTCGATCCCATAACGCCGGGATCACGCCCTGAGCCGAAGGCAGACGCCCAACCGCTGTGCCACCCAGGCGCCCCAGAAAAGAGAATCTTAAGCAGACTGCAAACCCAACACAGAGCCCAACTCTGGTCTCCATCTCATGACCCTGAGATCATGACCTGAGCCAAAATCAAGAGTCAGATGCTCAACCCACTAAGCCACCCAGGCACACCCTTATTCTTTGTGAACGGTCTTTGAGATAGCTTTGGTCATACCCCATTAAAATGAATTCATTCTAGTCATTATAATCACTTTCTAAATCATCCCTAACTGCAATTTTGATTTCTTTGACTCCAGTAGAATTTTTTAAAAAGATGCTATTTGAGAGAGAGAGCACAAGCAGAGGGAGGGGCAGAAAGAGAAGCAGGCTCTCCACTGAGTAGGGAGCCCTACTCCAGGTTGATCATGACCTGAGTCCGAGGCAGGCGCTTAACTGACTGAGCCACCCAGGTGCCCCTCCAAGTAGAATTTTTAAAAATCATTTGCCATTAACTTTCAGTTTTATTGCACTGTGCTAAAAATCAGCTAGTATAGTGTCTCTTTTGGAATTACTGAGATTTGCTTTGTGACTCAAGATACCAGTTTTTATAAATGTACAATGAATAATTATAAGTGTAATTTATGATAGATAGAAATAGAGATATAAACTTATTCATTATAGTAGTTTTGTAAATCCTTAGTAATTTTCTCTATTACTCTCCAGATTCAGGGACAGGCGCACTAAAATTTCCTATTGGATATATTTTTTGTCAATTTCTCCTAATATATTTTTTTAACATTTCAATGCTATGTGATTCAATGAATAGATTTAGTCATCATTCATGACCATTAATTCTTTATTGTAGATATTATTAAAAAATATAAGCCCCTTTGTCCCATTTAGCAATGGTTTCTTTTTATCTCAACCTTATTTGATATAATTTATTGCCATATCTACATTCTTTTTTTTGTCCATTGTGTCTTTATCCACCTTATTATTTTTAATCTTTCTTAATTAATTGCAGTTGAGTCTCTGGAAAATCCTATATAATTGAATTTTTTTTTAAAAAAGATTCTATTTATTTATTTGAAAGAGTGCAAGAGAGACCACAGAGGGAGTGGGAGAAGGAGAAGAAGGCTCCCCTCGGAGCAGAAAGCCTGAGGCGGGACTCCATCCCAGGACCCCGGGATCATGACCTGAGGGGAAGGCAGACACTTAACCGACTGAGCCACCCACGCACCACTATAATTGAATTTTTTAAACTAAGTCTAAATGTTTTCTTGTTTTTAATACTTCTACTTATTATATTCATATTCATTTTAATAATTTCTTTCTGATTTTGTCATCTTATTTTGTACTCTATTTTTTTAAGATTTTATTTATTTGACATGCAGAGAGAGCGCACAAGCGGGGGAGCGGCAGGCAGAAGTTAGAAGCAGGCTCCCTGCTGATCAGAGAGCCTGACATGGGGCTTGATCCCAGAACCCTGGGATCAAGACTTAAGCCGAAGGCAGATGCTTAACCCAGTGAGCCATCAGGGGGTTCCCTTATTTTGTACTTTAAAATATATTTTCCTTATCTATTGCTTTCTTTTCTTTTCCTATTTTTTTCTTACATAGGCCAAATTTTCGTAATTTTTTTCCTATTTCTTTAGAAATTAAAAGTTGTAATTTGGTCCACTAGTGTTAGTCTTTAAACTAAAAAAACATACTTCTCAATTAGCACCAAGGATAAAAATAACGTCTTTTTGAGATCTGTATAAACATGGGATACTTAGAGCCATCAGACTCTCTTTCCTTTCTCCCTTCTTATCCAGCATCTCCCCTTAGGTTTTGACAATAAACAGTGGCTTTTCATTCGGATTACTAATAAGAGTAATGAGTTTTATGTTATGAATATAAAATAATTACTCTTGACATTTGCATTATTTTTTATAATTATTTAGATTATTTCAAAATTCTACTTATTTTATTGCTCATCACCATTAATTTCCTATCAAACCTCCAGGTTCAAGTTCCTGGTTTGGAGCACTTGTGCATCAATATTTCTTTAAGTAGTTTTTACTCAGGAAAATATGTGGATGCTAGCTCCTTAGTTCTTATATGTATGAGACTCTGTTCTGATGCTTTTGCACACGTTAAATATCACTTCATTAGATGCAAAACCCTTAGGTCACAATATTTCCCTCGCAAATGCTGTGGTTATTCTCTGTGGACTTTCAGCATTTGGTATTTTTAAGAAGCCTGGTGCCAACTGAACTATTTTTATATTTGGAAGACAACCTGTTTTTAATCCCCGAATTCCTGTAAGATGTTTCTCTTTGTCATTTGAATTAAAAATTCTACCATATAGATGTGCGTTCCTTTTCAGATATTTTGCCTGGAGACTCTTTTGTATTTCTTTTCAGATATTTGTACTTAGAGACGCTTTTGCTCTGAAGCCTCCAGTCTTTTGAAATTAATGCATTTTTCTTCTATTATTTGTTTAATGATTGCTTCTGCTCCTTTGCTCTGCCTTGCTTCTGGAATCTCTCTTTCAGATGAAACACACATACACACTCACATAATCCTCTGGGTCTACTTTTCATCTCTTTCATATTTCTGCACATTGCACATTAGCTTTCCTTTCCTTTTTTTTTTTTTTGGCCTGGGTTTTGGGAGCCTTAATCTCATCTTCTTATGCACTCACATGTGTCTCTAGCTTCCCAGCTGTTGAAGGCAGCTTTTATTGCATGTTTAAAAAGAACAAACTGTTGACTTACTTTTAGTAATACAAATAACAGATTAATTCATCTTATTGATAAAGGTTAAAGCGATTCAAGTAAAATGAAAAACTGCCCTAACACCTTCCTAACTCACTTCCCTTCCCTGAATTAGAAAGATGTCTATGTGGGGGGGGGGTGCGAATTTCCATACCTTTTTCTGTATATTTACATCCATATAGAGATGTATGCTTTTGAATTTTTTTTTATTATTTGCAAAGAAACTTTCTATTCATACTGTTCTGCAATTTGTGTTTTTCATTCAGTAACAGGTAGTGGAGGTCCCTCCACGCTGGCTTAGGTCAGGTTTCCTGGGCAACAGAAGATGCGGGGGCGAGCTGCGTGGAAGGGGTTGACTGGCTACTGCTCTTAGGAATAACACCTGTGGGAGAGGAGAGGGACGGGATTGAACAGAAGTTAAACTGCAATGCAGCCACAACAAAGCTCTCAGCCGGCTCCCGGAGGGCTTTAGGCCTTTTCAGACTCGCGTCAAATTGGGATAAGGGGGCCGTGTGCGCCAGAAATTGGATGTGACCTGCCCCGGAAGGGATCATGACCTGGCGTGAGGCAGATCCCTTGACAGCTCCTGGGGAGGGTTTCGGCTTTCAGACGTTGGCAGGGAGCCCTCTGTGCAGCGGAGGAAACAGTCTATCTGAAGGTGCACGTAGACACAGCCTCACAGCACCCACCACACGCACCGATACCTACGCATCTAATATTACAAAATTCATGTGTGGTGACTTTCGGAGTAAACAGATCATTCAAAAACATCCTCGGTTCCATTTTGACTAAAATGTCACAGATATAATAAAAAAAATACGAACATTTTCAAACACATCAAAAGGTATGGAGAACTGCATAACAAACCCTCATATTAGCAGCACCCAGATTCAGCAATTATCATGCTACTGCAATATTCTCTTTATTCTTTTTTTGGAAGGATTTAAAAAAGAATCCCATCTAACATACAGCATGGTGACTTTAATAAACAATACTGTATTTATATTCTTGAAAATTGTTAAGGGAGCACATTTTAAAAGCTATCACCGTAAAAAAAAATGATTATGTGAGGGGATGAAGATGTTAATCTTATTTTGGTAATCATTTCACCATATATTCATGTGTCAGATCATCATGTTTCAGACCTTTCTTAATCTTTTTCTTATCTTTATCATGGAAATGAGGGAAGGAAGGGAGTTAAATATGGGATCTCCCATAGACCTCATCAAACCTACCAATTTCAACAAGAAAACGTTATTTATTTATACAAAGGCAATGGATTAGTGAGCCATACTTTTGCTTAAAAGCCATACAATGTTCCAGTTAGAATATGCGTCAAAAGAATGTAAATACCTCGTGCGTACTCTAAATTTCGTTACTAACTTAGCTGTTGAAGCTTTTCTGTAAAGTATTTGCTTATTCACCTTTCTCCCACATGTGGGCTTCCCAGGGCCATTCCACAGCTTTTTGCTTCCTATAGCAAAATGGACTCTCACTGAGAAATAGAGGTGTCCATTATCTCCCTTACTCATTTTTATTCTTCATGTTGCTCCAAGTCATCAAACAGTTCTTCCATTTTTCCCCTAAGAAACAGCACCACCTGAAGCTAGAAGGCTCATCTCTCTGGAGACTTTCCTGTCTTTTCCTCTGTCTCCTTTAAACAGTCTTTAACATGGTAATGCACAATGTCTATCTCCAACTGCTCCTGATTTGGGTTCTTTAAGTAATTGATATAATCTGTCAATACAAAAGCCAGACCTCTTATGTATCTATCTAGCATCTATCTATCAACCATTTATCTAAGTACCTGACACTGTCTATCTTAATATTTTGAAAATATTCATGGAAATAAAACACAGATGTCACCCATTAATTTGGTTTCCTAACTCATATCCAATCACCCCTGTGCCAGGGGCTGGGAAATATTTTGTTCTGGGTCCTGCTCTCTAGAGGATTAACCTAAACCATTTAACTTCTTTATCTTTTCAGCAAGTCTTGCCATAAAATTACTGCATGATATAAATATGATTGTCGGGAGTCATAAATCGGGGAGTCACATGACCTATACGCTCTGTTCTCATACAAAGGCCAAGATTTCACAAACCCCTAAGAGGTAGACATCGCCAAGAGAAACTTCTAAAAAAATCATTATACGAGGTGAGCATGGGAAGTGGAAATAACATGGTTTTAGGAGTTTGACTTTTTCCTCAAATTTCAACATTGCTGTGTCTCGACCTCTCCTGCATAGAGTAGGAGTGACAGTACTGCCCAGCACAGGACAGAGAAGAGCCTCAGCTAAATATCTGCCCAAATCCCTCCATCCCTCAGCAGTTCATAAATTGTTTCTTGTGCAAATAACGTATTGCAATCTGCCTTACCACTTTCCATTGTGAAATTAATAATTTTTTAAAAATCACTGTTTTTGTGAGCACTAAATATGTGCCAGGTTCTGCTTTAAGCCCTTTACTTGCATTGCTTCCATTTATCCGTGTGGCCATCCGACAGAAGTGGTGTTATTACGACCCCTGTGGAAACAAAGACCACCCAGAGGAGAACAAGAAGAGGCTGGTCGAGATCTGCTACAGGAGGGGTCAGCCACCAGCCCTTGCACTTGCTGGACTGAGAGGGGGTTGGGGGGAGTGGGGAAACACACATCTTCAGGTGTGCTCTGATGGGAGGCTGGGGCATGCAGAAGCAGGGGGTGGGCTGCCATCTGATGTGATTTGTTTGGAGAGAATATATTTGGCTTTCTCTGGTTGGTTCTGAGCTGGAAGGAAGGGCAACGAAACTAGAGAGGCTGGCAGTCCTTGGTTACATCCTAACTCTGGATTGACTGCGGCCGACCTGGTGGATGGCTCTCCGGGCTGGCTGCTGCGGAGGGAGAGGCCCCGGTTCTACTGCCACACATGGTCTGACCATTGTCCATTTGTATATTCAGTCTCTCATTCCTACCTTAAAGTTGAGGGCACTGAGGCACAGAGAGCTTAAGTGACTTGCTCAAGGCATCACAGCTAGTAAGGGCCGAGTTGGGATTAGGAGCCGGCAAGGGGGCTTCCATTCCCCCCCTTCTTTTGCCCGTCAGCCCAGGGCCTCTTCTAGCCCTCCCCCTTGCCCGGGCGTGACCCCGAGCGGCTTGCTTCTTTGCTCTCTCTGCCTCTCTTTCCTCATCTGGAAGATACTTAAAAAAAATAAAAGCCAACCCTATTAGGATTTTTATGAGAATTCAAAGAGATATCTGCCTTAAAGTCATGGCATATGGTAGATGCTTGAAATGTGTGTCTTACTTTTGAGAGAACGAGGATGCACTTGGTAAATATAGGTTGGTTTCTAAATCCAATTGATAATTATCTATATTTTCACATCTTTTTGTTCATGAGAAGGAGGTTGGGGAAGTTTATTTGAAACGTATTTCAGGCAGCTTTCCACTGGAAAGAATAAGGTGTTGTGGCTATACATGCCCACTACTACTTTTAATAAAATAAAATATCTAACAGTTTCCCCATCATTTCTTCAAATCCTTTTCATTGAAGCTGTCCCAGCCTACAGCCATTTCTGCTCTTTTCCTTCCTCGGGCAGCCCCCACAGCAGCACCTGCTTTCTGTTTACAGAGCCAAGCCCGCAGCCCGGAGCCGGTGTGATTAATTAGACATTACCACTGCAGGACGCACTCCCCTCCTGCCCTCCCCAAACACAACAGTGATTCTTTTTTAATCCTCTCAATAACCAGTTCACATCCCCAACTTAAAGCATTTGGCCTTCATAGTTGCCTTGTTTCCGGTCCAATCAGAGGCCAGGGATTGGCCAGACCACTTTCCTAGGGACCAGAGGGGCTGCCTGAGCTACTTTGGGGGAATGAATGGCTCTAACCAGACTTCTGAGAACCTCATGGGAGAACGTCAGCGTTCTCAAGGAGGTAGTGTTGAGCTCATCGGACCAGCAAGTGCAGGGGAATAAAGACTCAGTTAATTAGAACCAACACCTCCTTCTAGTTCTGCACACATTCTCTGTGTAACCCGTGCATGATTCACGACCGTATAGAGAACAGGAGTCACCCTCCAAGGTCACCATGAGGCTTCCATGGACAAGCAGACACAAGGGCTGAGATACACTTCACCCAGCCCACGAACGGCATGGTATTTTTCCAAGTAAGCCATCTTACCAAATGGTAAAAGATTCTAGAGTTGTAACTCACCACTGCAGACTGATGTGCTTTGGAGCAGTGGGGTTCGGAGCCGAGGGCGAGGAAAGAGTTCGGTGCAAAAAGGTGGTTTTATTAAAGGACAGGACCCTTGCGCAGAAAGGGCTGCGGGGCCAGGATTGTGAGGACCAACTGATTATATACTATGGAGTTGTGGGAGGTAAAGGCAGGGGGAGGTTTCCAAAAGGATTTTCATATGCTGAAGAAGACCCATAGGATACTGGAGGCCTTGCTATGATCAAGCTAAGGTTGTTTTCCCCTCTAGCAAGGCATTAACGTTAAGATAGTTGGGAGTTTCCTGGAGGAACATTCTACTCTGCCTGCCTCAATTATTTGTCAGTGGGCTGCAGGTTATAAGGAAATTTAATTTTCTCTACATTTCCTTCTGCCTTTATTTCCCACATGACAGACCACAGCCAGAGGCATAGATTTGGCTAACATTATTGTCAAAAGACTCGTTGATCTTCTAGAAAAGAAAAATGAAAATCTGGTTCTTTAACCTGGGTCATTTTATGCTCAGCCACTTTCCACCTTGCCCCATCTGCCTGAGGAACCTGGAAGAGCTGGATGGAGACCAGAAGCAAGATAAGATGAGGGGACTCTGAGTTTGTGCCTGACTCTAGGCCTGACACTATACAACTTCTGACATCATCTCACTGAACACAACAACCCAAGGGTTTTAAAACCCACACATTGCAAAGGAAAAAACTGACGTTCTTAGCAGTTGAGTGAATTGCCTCAGGTTACACAGGTAGTAAATTTCAGCTTGAACTCACAGCAAATTCCTCAAGCCCACGAGCTAAGACAGACTGGTTCAGAGGGAAATGATCGGACTGAGTTGCCTAAGCACCAGGAATGATAAGACTAGCAACGTGTTTTTTTAAAAAAAATTTTTCTCTGTTCCTAGACTATTCCATATCTTTTCTCTAATCCTCAGCACGACCCTACAGGAAAAGCAGTTTCAATGAAGAACCGCTGCCAAGAGGGATTGCTTTTCCCAGTGTTACACAATTAAATGGGAGAGACAGGATTCGAAGCCAGCTCTGTCTGCTTCCAAAGGAACTGCATCTTTTCACTACATCACGTGAAACAAGAAAGACTGAAAAGTGATGCTCACTCTGCTCTAAGCCGAAGGACGTCCTTTGAAAACCTTTCGCAGTGCTTGAACTCTTGGCAACGGCTGGCTCCAGGTCCGGAGGAGAGGGGCAGGCGGGGCAGAGGGGTTGGCCGAGTGTCTCGTCTGTACGCTCTCATTTGGCCCTCGGTCCCCTTCTGCTCTGCCCTTCTCTCTTGCTATCCACTTTGCCCATATCGTTGTCCTTAGGAGCCTGTGAGCTCGTGAGCCCAAGAGTTTTCTTTTACTTCTCTGAGAATTTTACATTCATGGTCAAAGGGACATAAAGAGTTCTTGGTGCAGATATTCAGACGGCAGTGCAAAGACGGCTGCCTGGAAGAAGGCCTGCAGGCTGTCTCGTAAAAGGGCTCCTGGGATGGGGGAGGTGCTGGAAGGAGGGGATTTAGGCCAGTCCTCAGAGCCGTGGCTCAGAACCTGACCTAGTGAACACACAGTGAGCGCGGCTTCATTCCTCAGAAGCCGAGTCACGTTCATTACACTCGTGAGCCTAACGTGTTGGTCCATAACTGCCAATTTATTGACCTAAATGAAAACTCACTGTTACGTTTCAGAAACACCTGATGTTTATTAAGGTTTCCTGTCCCCTGGATCTAACCGATGGCTACTAGAGATGTCCCTCGCTATGTTTCCTTGCCAATTCATTTCCATCCTTGGATCTATGAATATGCTTTGCCAAGTAATTTTCAAGTCTTGTTGACCAGCGAGCTATGTTTTTTCTTCTGTATATCGCCCATAGATCAATTAGGTGTTGATTTTATGGTTTATTTATTTATTTATTTATTTGAGAGAGAGAGAGACAGAGAGAAGTGGGGGGTGGGGGAGGGAGGGAGAGAATCTTAAGCTCAGCCTGACTGGGGGCTCAGTCTCAGGAGCCTGAGATCACGACCGGAGCCGAAATCAAGAATCAGGCTTAACTGACAGAGCCACACAGGTGCCCCTGGTTTTATAGGTTAAATCTAAAAGTAACATTCCTTTCATTTATAAATTATTGGGGAAAGGGCATCAGATCACAAGTTTTAGCTACTGACAACATTGAGTACTTGTTGTATGAATAAATGAATCAGATTCTAAATAGATGTTCATTTCCAACATTCTAATAAAACTATTCTTGTCAATATAGTCAGTGACCACCACAGTGCTAAAATATTGGTTAATTCTCAATCCTAAACTTAACAGCATTTCACACAGCTGATCTCTTTTTGTCCTTGATTTGGTTTCTTCACTTGGTTTATATCAATGGTAATCCCTCCATAGCCTCTTTTACTGGTTCCTTCTTTTTTTCTCACTCTACATGGAATGCCACAGAACTAAGTAGTTAGTTCTGTGTTCCTCTCCATATAAGGGAATCTCATAGTCTTATTGCTTTAAATATCATCTATACGCTGGCACTCCCACATTTATATCTCCAGCCTAGACTTCTCTCCTGAACACCAGGTTCATATATACGTCTAATTATTTGACATTTCTATTTGGATACTTAATGAACATCTCAAACATACATATCCAAACTAAATTTCTTATCTTGTGGCTATGTAACTGAGTTTTGGCCTGTGGAATATGAGTGGAAGTATACAATTTTCTGGGTCTAGGCCACAAAAATCTTTTGTGTAATCCTCTGTTCATTTTCTGTCTTCTGGCTGAAAGTTGATTCCACGGGCAATCTTGAATGAAAATGGATCCATACCAAAGCACATCATAATAAAATGTCAGAACACTGAGTGTAAATGGAAATTTTTCCTGCGAGGAGAAAATAGATGGCCTTTCTGTGAATTCTATCAAATATTTAAAGAATTAACAGGAATTATTTGAAACGTCTTCCAAAAAATAGAATAAGGAACACTTCTTAGTTTATCCTAAGAGGCCGGTGTTTGATATCAAAGCCAAAGACATCAGAAGAAAAAGTAAAACTACAAGCCAATGTCCTTAAAAGTATAGATGCATAATTTTTTTTTTAAAGATTTTATTTATTTATTCGACAGAGATAGAGACAGCCAGCGAGAGAGGAAACACAAGCAGGGGGAGTGGGAGAGGAAGAAGCAGGCTCTCAGCAGAGGAGCCTGATGTGGGGCTCGATCCTACAACGCCAGGATCACGCCCTGAGCCAAAGGCAGACGCTTAACCACTGTGCCACCCAGGCACCCCTAGATGCATAATTCTTAACCAAACGCTAGCAAACCAGCAGCATACTAAAAAGATTATATGCCATGACCTAGGAGAATTTTCCCAGGAATACAAAAGTAATTAAACATACGAAAATTGACCAATATAATATACCACATTGACAGAAGAAAAGAAAAAAGACCTATACAGTTATCATAATACACACAGAAAAAAATTTGACAAAATCCAATAGCCTTTCATAATAAAAACACTCAACAAACTAGAAATAAAAGAGAACTTCCCCACCCAATAAAGGGCACTTATGAAAAACCCACAGTTAACACTATTTTTAAGGGTGAAAGACTGAAAGCTTCCCATCAGAAATAAGACAAGGATGTCCACTTTTGCCACTTCAATTCAACAATGTGCTAGAAGTTCTTGCCTGTGCAATTAGCAAGACATAGAAATAAAAGGCATATACATTGGAAAAGAAGAATTAAAACTGTTTCTTTCTTTTTTTTTTAAAGATTTTATTTATTTATTCGACAGAGATAGAGACAGCCAGAGAGAGAGGGGAACACAAGCAGGGGGAGTGGGAGAGGAAGAAGCAGGCTCCCAGCGGAGGAGCCTGATGTGGGGCTTGATCCCAGGACCCCGGGATCACGCCTTGAGCTGAAGGCAGATGCTTAACGACTGAGCCACCCAGGTGCCCCTAAAACTGTTTCTAACCACAGAGAACATGTTCTTATACATAGGAAACCCTAAAATATCCATTAAAAATGATTCTCATTAAGGGAGGGATTCCTCAAGGTTACAGAACAGAAGATCAATATACAAAAATCAGTTGTATTTCTAGGTACCAACAATGAACACTCCGAAATGAAATGAAGAAAACAACCTGATGTACAATAGTTTCAAAAAGAATAAAATACCTTTGCATGAATTTAACCAGGGAACTGCAAGGCTTGTACACTAAAACCGTAAAATATTGTTGAAGGAAATTAAAGAAGCCCAAAATAAATTGAAAGACATCATGTGTTCATGGATCAGAAGACTTAATATTGTTACAATGCGATGCAGTCCGAAGCAGTCTACAGATTCAGGGCGTTCCCTCTCAAACAGGCCTCTCCGAGAGCCTTTTTAGAGAAATGGAAAAGCTCGTCCTAAAATTTATATGCAACCGTAAGGGACCCTGAATAGCCAAAACAATCTTGAAAAAGAACAAAGCAGAACTCACACTTCCCGATTTCAAAACATGCTCTAAAGCTTTGTTTTCAAAGCTAACACACATGGTATGTTACCAGCCTGAAGATAGACATATAGATGAATGGCATTGATTTGGGAGTCCAGAAACAAAGCCATGCATATATGGTTTGTTGATTTTTAACAAGCATGCCAAGACCTTTCAGCGGAGAAGGAATGGTGCACAAGCAACTGGATATTCATGTGCAAAAGAATGAATTTGAACCTATGCCTCAGACTCTACACAAAAATTAACTTGAATAGAAGATCGAAGTGTCAGCAAAACTATAAAACTCTTGGAAGGAACTGTAGGTGTAAAGATTTGCAACCTCAGGTTAGGCAATAGTTTTTAAAATATGACATCAAAAGTACAAACTATAAAAGAAAATATAATAAAATGGGCTTCATAAAAATTTGTAAAAATTGTGCATCAGAGGATATTGTTATGAAGTGAAAAAACCCACAGAATGGGAAAAAATATTTGTAAATCATATATCTGATAAGGGTCTGGTAGCAGAAACATACAAAGAACTCAAACTCAATGACAAAAAGACAAAGTACTTATTTTAAACCTGGGCAAAGGACTCGAGGAGACATTTCTCCAAAGAAGATACAAATGTGACCATCATTACCCACTAGAGAAATGCAAGTCAGAATCACTTCACATCCATTAGAATAATAATAACAATGGCAGTAATAATAAAATAAAATGGAAAATGAGAAGTGTTGACAAGGATATAGAGAAACCAGACACCTTGCATATTGCTGATGAGAATGTAAAATGTGGCCGCTCCTGGGGAATGTAGCTTGATAGTACTTCAAAACAGTAAACATAGAGTTTCCCTATGATGAGCACTTCATCACCTGGGCATACACCCAAGAGAACTAAAGACAGATGTTCGCACAAAAACGTGCACATGAATATTGACAGCAGCATTACTTATAATGGCCAAAAGTAGAAACAACTCAAATGTCCCTCATCTGATAAATAGCTAAAGAAATGTGGTGTATTCTTACAACGGAATAGTAGTCATCCATAAAAAGAATAAAACACTGCTGTGTGTTACAACACAGAAGAATGCTGAAAACACTATGCGAAGTGAAAGAAGCCAGCAACAAAAAGCTACCTATTGTATGATTCCATGTGTATGAAATGTACAGAAAAGGCAAATCCATAGACACAGAAGGTAGGTGAATGGTTGGACGGACTGGGAGTAGGACAGACTGTGGAGTGATCGCTTAAATGGTAAGGAGGTATTTTGGTGGGAGAAGAGATGAAAATATTTTAGAATTAAATAATGAAGGTTGCACAGCATCATAAATACACTTAATAATGCCAAATTTCACACTTTAATATGGTAAAAATGATAAATGCTATGTGAACTTTATCTCAATAAAAAACAATTCCAAAATGAGGGTGCAAACCAAGAAAGCAGAAGACTTGGGATCCAGGAATCTGAAGATGCACCTGGAGAGAACCCCAAGTATCCTCTGGATGACTGTGAAAGGCGATTGAGAGGGCAGGCTCTGAGAGCGTGTCCATGAGAAGATGAAATTGGCATTATTCCTGATGTGTTCTAAAGTACTGGGGGGAGATTTACAGGATTGAGTCTGGGCAAATACAAAGAAAACTAAATTAAAAAACAAGCCTGTCATTAATTTCAGGGAAAACAAATAGTTGTGCATATTCGACGCAACTCAACTGAGAATAGTGTTTATATAGTTATAATGTCAACATTAAATACTGAATTAATAAAAATTTTGGTGTAAGTGGGATCTGAGGGGAAGGAGTGTGTGTGTGTGTGTGTGTGTGTGTGTGTGTGTGTGAAAGAATGGGTGCAGGAGAGAGGTGAGAGGAAGAGTAAAGAAGAGATAGGAAGTCAATTCATCCCGCCTCACACAGAAATGACAGAGTGCTAAAAGCAGGATGTAATTTATTGATGTGCAGGTGAAAACAAGACTCACAGTTTCAACTGTTGCAAAAGGTGGCCTCTTAGAAATGGAAACTTGAGATTGTGGGTGGGGAATGGGATTGTTTTGGCTTGGTTTGGTTTGATTTTGGTGATAATCCTGGTAGAACTATTTGACTCTATATGTATACATGCATAACTTTGATAAAAATAAAAACTAAATTATAAAAATTATGGTATTTGATCAGGAGAAGATCAATAACACCATCCTTCATATCCCTGGTAATTTGTTGTTCTGTACGAACTCCAAGACTAAGGGAGACAAATTCTTTCTGCATGTGATCGCACAGGTATGGAGTGTGTGTGTGTGTGCGCGCGCGTGCATGCTAAGTTGTGTTTGTTCACTTACATGTGCTGAAACGAAGAGAGGCATATCCATCCATATTAATGTAGACTGGCTTGTAAGCAGCAAGAGAGTAAATAATGTGCTGGTTATAAGAAAAGACAAGAAACAAGCTAAAATAATGAAATTCATTAAAGGAACCACAAGCAGATATTAAGTTTTTAAAAATAGAACTAAACAGTTCTTCTTTAGAATGTAACAGCATTGTGTGGATGAAATAATTGAGATATGGAAATGACTATTATTTTGTTTTGCATTCATTTTCTATAAATAGGGCAATCTGATCATTATCATTGTTAAGATAATCTGTTATTCCTTAGAAAACTTATAAACATAATTAACAGTAAGTTCTTGTCAGTTTCTGAAACAAATCGACGAAAGAAACACTGAATGAAATAAATATTTAAATGCCATCTGATATTTTTAAAAAGAAAATTTGCATTCAAAATATATAAATTTGGTTGATTAAAAATTAACGACCATTCATAAACTTTTATTTGCACCATAGCATGGTATTGGAGACTGCTGCATACTCCCAGAAAGAAATAAGCTTTGTTGAGGATAGAATTCTGGAAGGGAAAGTGTGCATTCGATTTGAACCCTGGAATTTTGACTCCCACTGTGTGGCTAGGAACTACCGGTCCTAAGATTTTCTAGCTCAGACTGGATGGAGATGACCAGAGATAAACCCACCCCATTAATGAAAACCACACATGCTGACAGACATGTATTCATATATGCAATAAACTACCAAAAAATAGGGAAATCTGATGTTAATCCCTGGCTTCTTGTCTCTGAGACATCCATCCTTTTGCCTGTTCTTCTCCTGGGTGTTATACATTGCTCTTGACTCACAAAGGAGATGACCAATTGTTCTCTTTTGTTTCAAAACTGCATTAAGAAGTCTTACTTTTTGGTTGTGTTTCCTACAAATACCATGTTTACATTCTAAGTCTTCCTCACTGATTTCTAGCATGGGCATACTTTCCTCCAATGCACTTGACTGGTGCTAGCTGTGGATGTAGATTCTGTGATTCTGTGTTCTGGCTGTTACACCCGGGGCTCTCAGCTCTGGTGACCATGTGCTTGGCCTACTGTAAGAAGCTGAGGGATGTTTTAAACTCCTTTGGGAGGGGAAAGTCATTTCTGGCTTGAGCTGGAGCTGAAATCATCTCTTGTAAAAAAAAAAAAAAACACAGGCACCAAGATATTTTCTATGCAGCACCATGATATCCTCCCAGAAACGGATTCAGCATGACATCATTCAAATATTTTCAAACTTGGTGTCACCCAACTTGCAGAAGGGGCTTGAAGAAGTAGTGTATCCTGTTGTCTTTTCTTCCTTCCAAGCTGGATTACGCTACTAAGAGCTACACACTGAACAGATGCTTGTAGAATGCTAGAAACTTCTCTGTGGTGTGCATCTCCATGGGCTTATCCTGTTCTCCTTTCCCCCATCTTCTCGTAATAAACCCCCTTTACAGTGGAGAACCCATTCCATGAGGCTTGAGAGGGTCTGATTTTCATTCTCACCTATCCCAGCTGTTTCCAAACTTGTTTGATCATCAGACTTACCTGAAGAGCTTTGAAGAGGAAGATTAAAAAAAATGAACCCCAAAACTTGGGAATGGGATGTAGGAAATGGGTATTTTTCAGAAACTGCCCACCAGAGGTTCTTAATAAGAGCCAGGTTTGGAATTCATGGGCCTGCTTAAACTGTGGCAGCCATTAATTAGACCAGGAGTTAGATGACCAGCTTTCTGACTGCTGCAGAAAGGCAGACGTTTGCCTGGGTCATGTGAGGTTTCACAGTCTCCACGTGTGTGCCCGTTGCAGGGCCTGCCCTCAGCTCGGACAAAAGCAAGCAGAAGAACCTCCACTTCCCGCGTACGGAGCAGACTGAACTTAGGGCAGACCTTGAAGTTACAGACTAGAGATGCTCCAAGCACAGAGCAGAGAGGCCATATATACAACAGAACCCACTTGAGGAGGAAAGTAATTAGTGGTCAGTGTTTTGCAGGCTGCTTTGGGCAGAAGTAAAATCTCTTTATCATGAAAATGGAGATAATTAAAGTGAAAAGTGAACTAGTTTTTGAGGATGAGGAACCTTGCTTCAAAGCACAGACATCCCAAGGCAGATAACACGGAGCAAGAGCACAACAGGACCTACCCCGGAGGGTCCGCAGCTCTTAGACCATCCAGAGAGGAGAGGGAGTCAGACGGGACCGGAAGGAAGAGCACTCGCTTTGCCCCATCGGGTGCCCAGCCTCCAAGATGGCCCCCAGTGATCCCTGCCTCCTGCTATTCGCACCCTGGTAGAGTCAGTCCCCTCCCACACTGTACCCATTCGGTCTGTGTGACCAAGAGAATATGGCACGGGTGATGAGATGTCATTTATGAGATTAGGTTGTGAAAGGCTACAGCTTCTGTCCTGGGCGCTGTCTCCTTTGCCTGTGTGCACTCTCCCTCTCTCTTGGATTACTCGCTCCAGGGTGAGCCATGTTGGGGGTAGTCCTATGGAGAAACCCACATGGGGAGGAACTGATGTCTTCTGCCAGGAGCCATGTGAGTAGGCTTGGAAATGGATGGGTAAGGGTCAGTCAATTCTTCAGAGACTGTAGCCCCAAATTATAACCTCGTGTGAGACCTAGAGCAGGAACCACCTAGCTACGCCACTCCTACATTCCTGACCCCCAAGAAATGAAAAGATTACAAAAGCTTATTGTTTTCACCTGCTAAGTTCAGGGGCTATTGCCTGCAAAGAAACGGATAATATACCATGACAGCTCTACGTGGAGAGGTTTATACACTTATTATCAGAAACTGCTCTCTGCCTTTACAACTTGTAATATATTGATGCTTTTGCCAATTTAAGACATATTATTTATATTCTAGAATATTGGCCAGTAATTCTCAACTAATCTTTTTTGTCACTCTGATTCATTATTCAACAAATATTTAATCACCTACAATACCAGACTCTGTTTCTGGCCCCATGAATAAAGCATGAACAAAAGTAACAAAGTCCCTACCCTTGTGCAGGGTTCACTTTACTGATGACAGACCTTAAAAAGTAAATGAAGAACTGAAAAGGTAATTTCATATAGTGATAGTTTTCATGACGAAATAAACAGGTGAGCTGAATGAGAGTAACCAGCTGCAGGGCTGTGGTAAGGCAGCTTCTCTTGATAGGCTGGGCAGGACGGTCTCCCTGGGGAGTGGCATTCAAGCTGAGACCTGGGGGTGAAAAAGAAGGTAGGCCTGGGAAGAGAAGCCTGTTGGTTCAAACTCTCCTTCAGAGTTCCCAGGAATAATCTGAAACCAGCTCCCTTTGTGAAGGGTCAGGAGAGACCCAAGAAAGAGGCAGGCCACTCTAGATTGGTAGGTGGTAGGAGAACTTACTGGCATGGTTTGTCTTGGATAGCTGTAAGACAAGTAGATCTCTGCACCCACCTGCCAGAATCTTCAAGGTTATATGGAGGTCTTAACTGGGTTCAGTCATGTATACCATCCAGATGGTCTCAGCACCACATCACTCTCTTCTGGGAGCAGGAAGGCAAGCAGGATGCAGATTCCAAGGAAAGGGGAGGGATGAGGAGTCCGGGTCCTCAATCGCCCAGGTCCAGCTCACAGGTCAACCAGGGTCATGTCCTATCAATGAACACCTCCAACAGGCCATAAGGTATGAAGTGGAGCAGAAAGCAATCCTTCCTTTCAGAGTCCCTGTCTGAACTCAGGGCTCCCCCCTGAGAAAGGCTCCCTAGGTGATGATGCCGCATTCCCTTCAGCGTGTCACTAATTCACAGCATAGCAACCACGTATTGGGCTTTGGCATGTTGTTAATTACAATTTCCTCTCTCCTCCAAGATCCTGGCACTTTTTGAAGAACAGCAGGAAATATTCCTATAGGTTATTTTATTGGAATGTTGTTTTACAGGCTAGAAAAGAGATATTATTGCCCACTTTACTAAATAGTATTTGAGAAATCCCTGGCTCCCCAACATGGCAGTTTTTAACAAGCACTTTTTTATACTCTCAGCTTCTTACCTGTTTTTCCAAAACTTTGAGAAAATCACGAGTTTTGGAGACAAGATCAAGTATATTTTGTCACATCTTGAGCCATTCACTTGCCCAGCCTCTGAGGAAGCAATCCCATGGCCCTCAGTCTTAGCACTCAACAGCTTTGGTGTCAACTGAGTAGTGTCACTGGAATGGAGACATGTCATCTTGACCATGTGTTTCATTGCTTTGCTGCCACTAATTCTCCCATGGTTCCATTTTGTGAGTCTTGCCTCTCTTCTTGATGCTTGGAAAGCTTAAAATAGCTTATCATCACTGCGAGATGCAGCTGCTGTGCTCTGTGAGGGCATGAGCTCCTCCAAAGCATTGGCTAGCTGTTCTGAACACCCAATGAATCACTCGTTCTTCAGCAATCTGCTTGTGCCACTCTGTCCGATCATATTATTTAGCGGCAGTTCATTTGTAGGAAGGGTATGTTTTGTGCTTGTGGTGTGATGCAATCTATCATCACTGTTAGTTTGATGTCAATACTGTGTGTATTAGGGTGAGCCCGGGAAGGCACCATGACCCTTGAAGAGAAGCTGGCCTGTGCACAATTTTTCTGTTTCTTGTGACAGTGCAATGCCATTGAAAATCTGTCTAATTTCTCTTTCTTGCCCCCTAGACACCCTGTGACATAAATTATAGCGAGGCTCAACGTGTCACCGGATTGGTAATTGAAAGAACACTTGGCATCCTCAAGAAGGGTTCAGCAGGAGAGATAAATCTATTGGAACATGGTTGAGCTGTCCTTTCCACAAATTTCCTTTCTCCTGCCCGGATGGTTAGAAGCTGACTAATGGAGTATTGAAGTATGGTTTATATTTAGATAAAAAGACAAAGATTTATGAATCAAAGTTAATTGTTGTGACAAATGATGATGATGTATAAGTTGGAAAGGAATTAGAGATACAACAGGAAACACTAAGTTGAAAGAAACCCTGGATCATTTTCCTTTAAAGGTTAGCGGAGAGAGGTACGTTATCTCTGCTGGGTGTTGGCAGATTGCATGCTCTGAATTGTTCCTTTGTTTGTATTTCCATTCAGAACATCTCTCACTCCTACCTCCATCTTACCTGCCTCCCATCGAACCCACAAGGCAGGGTAATCCCAACCCCTCTGGGGGCTCACTTTTTCTTTATCTTGTCTCCTTTCCCACTGTCTATGGGAAACAATAGTGTGTTGAACCACAAAATGGGTTCTCAATAAATAATTGTTGAATTAAAAAAAGGATATTGTGTTTCCTTCTGATGGGGCCATAACAGAGATATATCCACAATTTAGTATGAAGTTGATAATTAATGAACATTTCAATAGAAAGCACATCAATATCAAACAAATCAAAACACAATCTCATGCCCTTGGGGTAGGAAAATTTTTCCTAAACATGATATATAAAAATATTACTAACCATAAAGAAAAACATTTGTAATTGGGACTACATTAAAATTTAAATTGTTTATCAAAGGCGCCACTAAGAGGGTGAAAAGGCAATTGACAAAGTAGATGTTATTGGTAATACCTATATCCAACAAAAGATCCAAATCCAGAATATAAAGAATTCCCCCAAATTAATTAGGAAAAAAAGCAGACAAACCAAAAGAAACATGGGGAAAAGCATTGAACGGACACTTCAAAAAAGAGGGCTTTAAATGGCCAATAACTATATGACATGGTACTGACCTTCGTTAATCAGTAGGGAAATAGTTGTAAACTACAATGTGATACCAGCATACCTTCACCAGAAGGCTAAAATGAAAAAGACAGATAAGCCCTGTGAGGCAAGGATGTGAAGCAGCCATAACACCCAGACACTGAAGGTGAGATGGCACCTTGGTATAATTATTTTGGAAAACTATTCTGTAGCATCTATTAGAAGTGAATATAAGTTCACCCTATGAATTAGCAACGCCACTGCTTGACAGATTCTTTAGTTTACTGATTAGCCAACACGGTGTGCCTGGCCCGTTTGGACTACAGATTCCACGTCGGTCTGAATACCTGCACCAGGAATCCTACACGTTTCTTTTACATAGATGGTGGCACTGCCATTGAAAGCTTTGTGGACCACCAAACAATCTGAAATATTTAAAGCCAAACCAACAGATTGGGGGAAGTGAAGTGTTATGTACGTTGAAGAGCATTAAAGCTTTACTATTTCTGATAATTTATAACTCATGTGCCCATAAACACATGTCTGTTACAGAACACTCGTCTATAGTAGGTCAACACTTGCCTAATGAATGGACACGAATCAACGTCCTCAAAGTTGTTTGCACTCTTTGACCTAGTAATCCTACTTCTAGGAATCTATCCTAAAGAGATAATTAGAGATGCTTACTCAGATTAACCGCCCAAACAATAAAGGACTAACAAAGAGGGATGGAGCCAAGGCCTTCCAGCACAGAATAGTGATTGTGGGCACTATTGAGTCTGAGGGAGTCAACCTGCCCACCCTATCCCAGCCCACCCACACGAGCTGGAGAATAGAGAAATATTGGTAATGGGATGTCATAAATAAGCCAGATATGCCGAAGGCACTAACTCAAGTGGTCCTTCCTCTTCCCCTCTCCTCTCCAGTCTTGTTATACTTACCCAGTTGCTCAGGGCCTGACGTTCCCTAAGATCGCCGGAAAGAACACAGATAAGCTTTCGGCTTTGACCAGTTAAAATCATCTGGGGAGCTTTGATCTGAAAATATCTCTGGAGGCTGTGTAAATAAATGTTTGGAAATGGGACAGTGAAAGCAGTTGAAGTGTTAAAACAAGGACATTCTCATTCACTCGCACCAATGCATTCTCTGCCAAAGTGTGTGATCTCTGTTCTGCGGACACATAGAAGCTAAGAGAAAAAAATGGAAAGGAAGAGAAACTGGGCTATCTTGTCCCTCTTAGACTGGCTTCCAATAGCAGGGCCAGAGCAGGTGAATTCCCTTTGGTGGTACTCCATGGAATTCTAACCTCTGTCTTAATAGCAGGAGACAAAGTCAGTATTCAGAGGCTATGTCCTTGTAACTTGGTTTACTTTCTTTTTCTTTCTTTCTTTTTTCCTTCTTTCTTTCCTTCCTTCCTTCCTTCCTTCCTTCCTTCCTTCCTTCCTTCCTTCCTTTCTTTTTCAAGAGAGACAGGCAGAGAGAGAAGGAAAGAGAGACTCTTAAGCAGGCTCCATGCCCAGTGCAGAGCCAGACTTGGAGCTTGATCTCATGACCCCGAGATCATGACCTGAGCCAAAACCAAGAGTCGGAGGCTTAACTGACTGAGCCACCGAGGTGCCCCAATTAAACAATTTTTAAAACGTTTTTAGACACCCCTTTGGATGTTGTCTTATACTGTTTGATCTCTTTCAACTTTAATATAGAATGTAGAGGGGTGCCTGGGTGTGCACACACTCTCTCTCTAAAAAAAAAACAGAAAAAAAGAAAAAAAACCCCACTTCATATCATTTTATTTATTACTGGCAAGCATTGAATATCTGCTAAAGGAATTCTTAGCTCCTGTGACTTCTACTGAAAAATGAGGATATAATCTGCCTACCAATTTATACACTGTGTGGAGGAAGAGCCCACATCTTCATTCTTTCACCACTGACTTCTTAGCCCTTACATAGTGTCTGGCACACAAAAGAGATTCAAAAAATATTTGTTGATTCTCTGATTGTTAGTGTATGCAGAATGTTCCAGTGCTGATAGCCTACCTCGGCTCCCACCCAAGCCTGTGACACAGTAGTAAATCAAATGCCAACAACAAAACCTGGGTCTGAAATTTTAAAAGTAGTAGGTTTGGTTCCTCCTCTTACCACCTGAAATTGTAGGAATTTATTTTTTTAAAGATTTTATTTTTTTGAGAGAGAGAACGGGAGAGAGAGCAAGTGCATGAGCAGGCGGAGGGGCCGAGGGACAAGCAGGCTCCCCACTGAGCAGGGAGCTGATGCAGGTCTCAATCCTAGGACCCCAAGATCATGACCTGAGCCGAATTCAGACACATAACTGACTGAGCCACCAGGCACTCTATGAAAGTAGAGGAGTTTAATTCATCTCTCTGAACTTCCATCCCCTCATCCTAAAATGGGAGTAATAATATTTACCTAGTGAAGGAATAGTAAGAGTTGGAGATAATGAAAGTAAATCACATAGAATAGTGTTTGCTAATAAATAGTGAATTATCTATGTAGATGACTTGGGCCTATCACTGACATAAACACACACACACAACCTCTTGAAGGTCTTGAGACCTATGTCTAACCTCAGCCAGAGAACTATAGTATTGTTAACTAAAGCAGGAAAGATCACCTTCGGAAGTGGTCATGTTTAGTACCAGTAACATTTGGAAACAAACTAATTTACATCTATAAAAACTTCAGCTTCCATAATGTTGAGTATTAACCTGTCGCTGAACATCACCTGTGGCATAAAATAGATGATGCAAAATATGTAACTGTTATAGTTACCGATCTCTCTGTAAGGAATGACCACGAAACTTCATGGCTCAGAATCACTACCATTTGTCATTTCCCCCAGCTTCTGTGGGTTAGGAGTTGGGGGGGGGCTGAGCTGGCTGATTCTGGCGAGAGTGTCCCCTGAGACCGCAGCCAAAAAGGTGGCTTGGGGCTCTGCTCACCGAAGGCGTGACTGGAGCTGGAGGACCTGCCTCTCAGGGGGCTCACTCAGAGGACTGGCAGGTTGGTGCTGGCTGTCAGGAAGCCTCGGTTCCCTGCCCCAAGGACCTCTCCACAATGCTGCTTGACTGCCTCAGGGCACAGCAGCTGCTTCCTCCAAAGTGAGTAATCCAAGTGTGCAGGGTGGGGGCTCCAACAACTCGAGCTATGGAAGGCACTCTTGATTGTCTCTGCAGTGTTCTACTCGTCACAGAAGTCAGCCCTGTTCGCTATGGGAGGGGAATCGCAGGGCCCGTATACCAGGAGTCGTAAACGATGGGGGGCCATCATGGAGGCTGGTGGGCAGAACACCTGCATTAACATCACCCAGGTTGTAAACAACCTGGGCCACATCTTCATTTGAAACAAGCTTCCCAGATGATTGTATCTTTTACATCAAAGTTTGAGAACAATTGCTTTGTTGTACTAAAACAGTTCTATCTATATCTAGATAGATATATACAAAAACATTGAGGCTATGATGAATAATTGTTACTTCTGGGGAGTGAGACAGGTTGGCTGGGGCAAATATCACATTTTAAATAATAAACAGGTCTAATTTATAATGACAGCTTTAATTAAATTTTTTAAAGTTAAAAAAATTTATTTATTTTTGAGAGAGAGTGCACAAGTGGAGGGGGTGGTGAGGGGCAAAGGGAGAGGGAGAGAGAGAATCTTAAGCAGGCTTCACGCCCAGGGCAGAGCCCCACACAGGGCTCAATCTCACAACCCTGACATCACCACCTGAGCCAAGATTAAGAGTCTGACACTTAACCAACTGAGCCACCCAGGTGCCCCAGAAGGGTTTTCTCATAGCATCAGTGGTCCTCAGAACACATCTAGTACGACCATCTTGTGTATAAAGAGCCTGAGGTCGAGAGAGCACATAGCTAAGGAAACAGGAGTCGAACCGACAGCTGCCTGTGAGACGGAGTGCAGAGCTTCTCCCGCTGAGATCCGGTGGCCCCCACTCTGCGGGTTATGACATAAAGCCCCCTCGGTCACCTAACTTGTTGAGGACACTGGAGGCTGGCTGGTGTCTCACCTCCAACAGCTTCCACACAGTGGTTCTCAAACTTGACCATGGGTTTACCTCAACTGAGAAGCTTTCAAAACCCCAAAGCCCAGGTTGCACCCAAACCAGTTTAGGGAGAATTTCCAGGGGTGGGGCCGGGCAGTGGGGACCAATCGGTTAGAGCAGTCTGGCCATTCCCTGGCGCAGCCAGGTTTGAGAGCCCCAGACTCAGATTTTGGTGATGGAGCGTTGCAGGCTCTTACAGATTGTTTGATTGCCACCTTATAGGAGGTTGGATAGTGCCTTCCCCAAGCATAAGTTCTTCCCGAACCTCAAACTGTGGCCTTATTTGGATATTGGGTTATTGCAGATGTAATCAGTGAATGTAAGATGAAGTCATCCTGAAGTGCGGTGGGCTCTTAATCCAATATGACTGGTGTCCTTATAAGAAGAAGAGGATAGACACAGACACAGACACACAGGAGAATGTCGTGCGACCACACAGACACAGGGGGAGACAGCCCCGTGATGACAGACAGAGATTGGAGTACTGTCGCTGAAGCCAAGAAACACCGAGCATTGCTGGGAATCCTCAGAAGCTGGCTGACACCTTGCTTTCGGACTCCTAGCTTCTGTAAGAGAATACGCTTCTGCTGTCTGAGGTCACCCAGTTTGTGGGAGTCTGTTATGACAGACCCAGGAAACCCCCCATACCTGCAGACCACTCTGGGCTTGCGTGCACAGCAGCTCCCGTTCGCACGGCGCAGTCCCAGCAGGCCGGGGGCTCCCTTAGCCCCGCTCTCACCGCCCTTCCCCCGCTCGTGTGGCGTCTGTCCAGTCCGCTGTTCGTGCATTGGTCCTCTTCCTTCCAGGCACCTCCAGATCACCCCCGCTGCTGAAGCACCTAGTGGACCTCCTCCGTGCCTGACTTATAAGACCCCTCAGTGTTCCAAAATGCCCTGGTTACGGGCCTGGAGAACACTTCCTGTATTCTACTTTTTGCTCTGCAATCTTTTTTTTTTTTTTTTAAAGATTTTATTTATTTATTTGACAGAGAGAGACAGCCAGTGAGAGAGGGAACAAGCAGGGGGAGTGGGAGAGGAAGAAGCAGACTCCTAGAAGAGGAGCCTGATGTGGGACTCGATCCCAGGACTCTGGGATCACGCCCTGAGCCGAAGGCAGACGCTCAACAACTGTGCCACCCAGGCGCCCTCTGCAATCTTGTGCTCTTTTATCTTTACTGAGCGAAGAAGAGAGGATGGTATTTGGGACACAGATGCTAGAACTAGGGAGAACTTGTTCATATTCCAGCTCCATCATTTAGTACCTATGGGTCATAGAAAGAAGTTTTGACCTCTGTGAACTTCAGTTTTGTAATCTGTAAAATGGTGGTAATACCTTCCAAAGCAGGGTTGTTATTGTAAAGGTGGAAGGGGGCAATGCTTACGAAACAGACAGTGCAGTGTCTTTAGCTCCTAGCAGGGTTCTAGAACGTCTCTCTCTCAAACTGCTCTTCCCAATCCACCCTGACTTAGCGTTCCAATGATCTCTCCTAACTGGTTCCATTTCCTCTTCCGTGGCTCCCAGGACATGCATTCTTCCTTTTTTTTTTTTTTTTAAAGATTTTATTTATTTATTCGACAGAGATAGAGACAGCCAGCGAGAGAGGGAACACAAGCAGGGGGAGTGGGAGAGGAAGAAGCAGGCTCATAGTGGAAGAGCCTGATGTGGGGCTTGATCCCATAATGCTAGGATCATGCCCTGAGCGGAAGGCAGACGCTTAACCGCTGTGCCACCCAGGCGCCCCTGGACATGCATTCTTCCTAGACAAGACTGTAGCCCCTTGAAATCCTTCTCTTCTGTTCTTTGAATTCTCTGGAGCCAGACAGAGATTGTAAAACCCACAGCTCCTTATAATGTGACCATGTGACCCACCATCACTCCAGCTCTTCAGATGTGCGACCTGCAGAGGCAGCCTGATGGACGCGAAGGAATTTCATTTTGTAAGGTCAGAGGTGTGTGTGTGCGCGCACATGCGCACATGCCCACTGTATTTTAGAATTGTCTTTTCTAAAAATCTATATGGAAAAATTTACTGGAGCTAGACAGAGAGGAACAGGGTACACTTTTAGAGGGAAAAGACATCCAATCTCTGTTTAGCACAGGAAGTGGGGGAATTATTTCCAAAACCTTTACACAACCACCACCACCACAAACGGAGCAAAAATGCGCTTAAAGTTAAGAATAAGCAAACAAAGAAATTAGAAAGAGAAAAAACCTAGTAAGGCAATGATTGTCAGATTTAGCCTGTGCTAAAAATTTAAGGGTAGAGATTTTGAAAATGAATAAAAGAACAACAAAAAAAGAATTTTTAAATGAATCAGTAAATGAATTAAAGTAAAAATTTCAATAGATACCAAGAAAAGCTTTAGAGATAAAAATTTAAACAATTGAAAAAAACCCAGAGCTGAAAAGCTAAAATGAAAATCAAAACCAATTCAAATGTATGTAAGGTAAGGTAGCATGTTAATGAAAATATGAAAAACCAATAAAAGAAACTGGTTCTAAAACTCAGGAGGTTAAAGATTAAATGGGAAAGCAGGTAAATAAGATGAGAAACTTTAGAAAGGAGGATAAAACACACTAAAATGACAGAAAAGGCATTTTAATGTTGAGATATTAATAATAATAATACCAATAATGAAAAGCATAAGCTGGTGGGTTGCATCTGGTGGCAGCTGCCGACTCTTCCAGGCCCTAGGTTGGGTTCTTTAGGGCTGAGACTGAGGTCCTCATGACCAGCCTGTGTGGCCCAGCTGCTATTCCAGAGCCCGAAGGCCAAGTCCCTTAGACAATGCCCATTTTTGGTTGGTCTGCAAACATGAGGAAGAAACCAGTTGCCTTCTTCTTCTCTCTCCATTTCCCTCACCATGAAAAACCTTACACTAAGACCCTGACTTGCCATTTCCCTTTAGGTCACCTTTAGCTGTTGCTAGCCTGTCCCACTTATAAGAAATCTTCCTGCCAATGGAACTGTGATCGGGCTTGCTGCAGTGATGAGGGAGAAAGAAAGGGATATCAGCCTTCCTGGCAGAGGGAGCTGATCTTCTCCCCCGGCAACAGTCCCTGGAGTGGCCCTCAGTGTTCCGACCCCCATGACCTAAATTCAACGACCCATCCTCCAGCAGATGTGTTTCTCCCATGCCACCCTGCCCAACCTGAGTTCATTCTGCTGTTTAATGCGTACACCGTCGCCCTCATCAGTGAAGCAAGCAAACTCAGAGTCGCTCCGGACTGTTCCCTGTGTCTACTCCCACATCCAACGGCCACCAGGCGCTGCCTCTTCCACCTCCAGGTCTGTCTTCTGGCTTTGTCACCCTGCGCTTGTCAAGCCCTCACTGTTTTCTTTTTTTTTCTGAAGATTTTTAATGAATTTATTTATTTTAGAGAGAGTGCAAGAGTGGGGAGAGGCAGAGGGTGAGGGAGAGGAAGAGGGAAAGAATCTCAAGCAGACTCTGCCCTGAGCACGGAGCCGGACTTGGGGCTTGATCTCATGACCCTGAGATCATGACCTGAGCTAAAACCAGGAGTCGGTGGGTTAACTGACTGAGCCACCCAGGAGCCCCATCAAGCCCTCATTGTGAGAGGAGTCCGAAGAGATAAGCAAGAGCCCGGACACAAATGGCTTTAGGCTCCTTGTGTTGCTGCCAGAAACTTGAGAAGACTATAGTTTCCAGGGATGTGTATTATCTCCAAGGCAGAGGATAGGAAGGAGCTGGGAAAACTGAGTCAGAATAAGGATGATTAGCCCTGGAGCCAGGTCAATGGGCAGAATCCAGAATTGATTCCATAGCACTGGGTGTGCTCGGTGCTGCTCCACTTGACACACTTGAATGGACGTGGTATCAACTTAAGCATTAGAAGTAGGATGTCAGTTTTTCCATTGGTTGAAGAGGGTCTGGAGAGACAGTCCTCAGAGTTCCTGTCTTGCTTAACATATGTTTTATTCAAAGAAAGACCAGAAGATCTGAGAGACAGTGGAAGGCTGTGGGGCCAAGAGGCTTTTCAATGATCCGATCAATCCATCTCTGCCTTTATCACTCCACAATGGAGCAGAGGGCTACACAAGTCCCCTTTGACTGTTATTAATACAGGAGGATCCAAGGCAAGGGACCTCAGGACATGGCCCAGAGCCTTTTGCCTCACGGGTCCGATGAGACACACTATCTCCCATTGCTATCTGACTCAGACCAACACTTAGACACCAAGGCATTTCTGGGCTCTGGAGAGAAGCACTGGCTGGCACGTTCCTTAGTGGAGAAACTTTGGGCTCAACATGCTGTGAACTCACCGCGTCTGGAGGGAGCTACCCCAGCGGGAGAGGAAGGTGTGGCTGCGGAGATTCCTGGCAACAAACCCTGAACTGGCATCCCCAGGAAAATCGCTGCCACTTGTCTGAAAAACAGCTTCACATAGATGTCGTGCTGACGGTAATCAGATTTAAAATTAGCTTTAACGTGCCTTCATCAAGGGAGGCTTAATTGCAGGGCCCAATCAGTAGACAAAATACTACGACGACAGTTTTGCTGACAAAATAAATCTAAACAAACCAGAGGATTTTGAAGGGGTAATATCTTCTCTGAGGGATCGCTCAGTTTTTGGTGTTGCTATAGCCTGACCCTGGTCAGACTCATCTCCTTATGCTCCAGGTCTTCTGATTGAGAATGTTTAAATTCAGAATTTATAAGGTCTTCATTGTCCAAACTGTAGGAATTCTTACTTTTTGGCTGGGTACAGCTTTGTAGGGCAGGGAACCCATTGTTTAGCAGCTCTGTGATCCCTGACTTTTCCCCTCTGAACCTCCATTTTCTCACTTGCAAGAGGAGGGAAATAAGGTGCACCTCGAGGGACTGTTGAGTGGTTTAAAAGAAATAAGATATGTAAATCACTTTTCCATCCTTTGTCCTTCCCAAACCTGAATGGCCCTGGGTGCTTTCAGCCCTGATGTCCCTAGGGACATTGCTGCTGACATTTTTTTCAGGATTTGCCAATAGGATCATTCTGTTTGACGTCAGCAGGCAGTTGGGAGTGTCTCCCTGTCCCCATCGTCTATATCTAGTTTGGTGGTTTACAACTGGAGATGATTTTGCCCCCCAAGGGACATTTGGTAACATCTGGAGATGTTTTTGGTTGTTACAACTCACTGGGGGGGTACTACTGGAATCTAGTGGGTAGAGTCCGGGGAGGCCGCTAAACATTCTACAGAGCACAGAATGGCCCCCGCCACGAGGGATTTTCTGACCTGAAATGTCGTGAGTGCCAAGGGGGAGAACCTAGCCCTAGAGGATGGTATATATTCTGATCCCTGAACTCCTGGAACATAAGGAATGTGCCTTACACAGCTTCCTTTCTCATGAAGAAGGTTTGAAGGAGCACTGGGAAAATATTCAAATGGAATTGCTCTAATTATCTAGTGTAAGGGGAGGGGATCACAATTCAGTTTGACTTGTCCCGTATTTCTTTCCTCTTTGGTCTTCAAGTTGGGCCTGTTAACATTTCTCTAATATCCTGATCATTTCCTTTGACTTCTCCCCATTTGATTTATGGGATTGACTTGTTTGTTATCCTTATCCGTTAGTACCAGACATAGAGACATATCCTGGTGTATGACATTGAGGGTGCTCAGACTGGCCAGGGGACTTCTCCAGAAGTCATGGGGGAGTGGCTGCATGAAACAGATGCCAAACACTAGAAAAGGATGAATAGAATCTCTGGACCCCAAGGAAATTTGGCTAAACTGAGGGCAGAGTGAAGGCAAGAGATGCATTTTCCCTGGCTCTTCCATTCAGTTGCTGATACAAATACATATAAATATACAGCATGTTCTCAATAACACTCTATCTATCATCTATCTATCTATCTATCTATCTATCATCTATCTATCAATCATCTGTTTATCTATCTGTTAATATACATAGAAATGCCTGGAAGGGGACTATGTTTAAATATTAATGATGGTTATCTTGATTAGATCATTTCCCCCTGTGTACATGCTTCTGAATTTTCCAAATTTTCAAAAAGTATTCTATAAATTGAAAAACGGTAGATATTATTTTTAAAAGAATTTAAAGAGCCATTTCAACACGTCTGCCTGAACCTTACATTTTGAGGATTTCTCCTTCTCTGTAAATTGCAAGTTAGATGTTGGCAAGCTGCTGCTAAGAGATAAATTGCTCTCCCACCGCCCCAGCTAGGAGTCATGTCTGGGTAACAGCTGCTTCGATAATGACTTTGTTTGGTGATAGATGAATTCATGGTTGCTTTACAGATGCTAAAATGAATTGGGCCAAACAAAATTGCACGTATGACGCTTTATTGCTCCTCACTTTGCTCATAGTAGGTGCAGAAAAGAGAACTCCACAATGGGGAAGAAGGAATGACATGACACGCCCTTCCTCTTTGCAGAGGCAGGGTCAGCCGTGGGTGCTTGCTCTTAGAGGGTGGTGGCACCTGCCAAATGTGCCAGCCTGGGAATTCGGCCCTACGGCAGGCTCTGCTGGGGCCCAGAGCTCCCCTCCCATTCTGGCTCTTACTCCCCCTTCTGCTTTGCATTCTGTGGTGATAGCATATCACTCTTTTCCAAACAGGAAAACACAAAACAGGAAAACACAAAATCCAGTCTTGAGAAGGAATGGTCTCCTTTCTCAAAGAGCCACTAGTCTGCAACGGGGGAAAGTGCTGGAAAGCCAATTATAGGAAAAGCCATGGATGCTCCTTGTCACAAGGGAATGACCCAATGGCACCCACTGATAGGGGAAGGGTCATTTTTTTTTTCTTTCTTTTTTCTTTTCTTTTCTTTTTTTTTTTTTTTTTGCTTTTGTATTTGAAGCACCTCCTCTCAAGTTTCTGGGCATATATTTTGGAATCTGATCTTCATAAAAAGCTATCCTGCTGACTTTCAAGGACCATGATGACCCCAGAAAACGGGGAGGTAGCTAAAGAAGTTATCTAAGAGCAAATATAAAAGACAGAGATGGGCCAAAAGGAGAAAAGTTGATAGAATCCAGGATAAATAAATCAAGGTTTGTGGGGAAATTCTGAGAACAGTGAGGAAATTCTGTTACAACTAATGACCAGGATAAGGTATTATAGACACCTGGTGAAAGATCTGGAACTGATGCAGCTGTGGAGACTTGCTCAGATGTGAGGCTGCACACATGATGGTTTGAGGGATCAGGGACTGCAGGATCCCAGGCAGGCTAGGGGACAGCACACAGTTCATGGGGTTTCTACAGAAGCCTCGAATTTTGGAGGTAAGGGATTCCATTAGCAAAATGCAATGGCCTGCTTTCCCCCATTGAAGAGAGAACTGAAAGTTAAACTTAGAATAAAAAAAAAATAGCGTGAGTATCAGGGGATAAAGGTCCATCACAACTGTCCTTTGGAGTCAATAGAGCCCATGGAATCAGAGAAAGCCTGACTCAGCTCCAGATTCACCTCCTTCCTTACTGTGCAACCTTGGAGAGTGACCTATATTCTCAGAGCTTTGGACATCTCATCTGGGAGATAAATAACATTACCAGCCTCCTGGAGAGGGAGATGACAGAATGAGTGGAAAGCCTTTAGCATAACGCCTGTCACCGGGTGGTCAGTAAAGGGTAGCCAGAACCACACAGGCACCACGTTTCCCTCGTCCAATAAAGGCAAGGTACAGAGATTACCCCACCATTCCTGGCACCTCTTGGAATACCCCTTAGCTCCTCACCTTGCTTCCATTGCCTGCCGTCGTGTTTGACTCCTGCGTGTTGACTCAGTTTCCACTTTTAGCTCTATTCTTGCAGCTTGGACCACTGGTCCTGGGTCTGGTCCACGTATGCAGCATCTGCCATTCCACACAGGAGGGTGGGGGTCAGATTTGATTAATGAAATGAGGTTTAATAGTAATTCATGAGGAAAAGTGTGAAAGTCACAGTTAACTATGAGATCCATGGGGTCAGCAGGAAGCCTGGCAGGAGGAGTGGAGTGTGACCTGATTCTCAAACTCAGAGGGACCCAGTGTAGATGTGCTTGCCTGTGGGTATCTGAAATGTCTGCTAGGGGTATTTATTATTTACTATTTTTGAGAATTTACTATAGTCTAGACACTTTCCTATGAAATTTATAAATATTAATATAATCCTTCAACAGTTGTTATAAAAGGATTTTACGGAGAAAGTTTCACAAACCAGGAAATCACTTACCTTAAGTCACAGATGCATTAGAACTGGAATTGGTACACAGGATTCCAAAGCTTGTATTTTCTTAACAACTCTACAACCATGACATTGCACAAGAGTTGGGCTTTTCCTCAACATGCATGTACATTCTTTCTCTGTCTCAAACGCACATACAACTAGCTAGAAAAACACTTAGGAGTTATTATATTTTGGGACCAATTTTGTGCATTTATTTTTAAAACGTATATTTCATATCATCAGATCTTGCTAAATCTCTTAGGATCTTTGGTCAATAATATAGGGTTCTAAAGATCAAATGAGGACGCCTGGGTGGCTCATTCAGTTAAGCGTCTGCCTTCGGCTCAGGTCATGATTCCAGGGTCCTGGGATCGAGCCCAACATTGGGCTGCCTGCTCAGCAGGGAGCCTGCTTCTCCCTCTCATCCCCATTTGTTCTCTCTTGCTATCTGTCTCTTTCTCAAATAAATAAAATCTTAAAAAAATAAAATGAAATGAAAATAAAGCATAGTAAAATAAGTCATGTTCTTAAGTTTTATTCATGAAAAAATATTCTGTGAGTTAAGGTCTTTTGTTTGCTGGACTGTCAAAACACATTTAGAAAACTGATTGGTTTCAAGTGACATATTTTACATGGAACCCATCACACTAGAGTTTATTTATTGATGGTGAGCTATAATCCATGTGTTTTACTCCTTTCTGGCTGTTATAACAAAATACCACATACTGGGTGGCTTATAACAACAGAAATTTATTTCTGGCAGTTCTGGAAACCGGAAGTTCAAGATCAGGGTGCAGCACAGAAGAGTTCTGGGGAAAGCATTTTTCTGGGTTGCAGACTGCCAGCTTCTCACTGTATCCTCATGGGGTGGAAAGGGGTGAGGTTGTTCCCCTGGGCCTCTGTTAGAAGGACACCAATCCCATTCTCGAGGGCTCCACCCTCATGACCTGATCATGGCCCAGAGGCCCACATACCACCACCTTGGGTGTTATATTTTCGGCAGATGAATTTTAGGGTATACAGACATTCGATCCATAGCACTATGTCACATAGGAAGGTTCAAAAGAAATAGGAAAAGACTAAAGAGGACCCTAATAGCTGCTTTCAAGTATTTAAAGGTCGTCATGAAGAAGATGGATGTAATGTATGCATATGGCCTTAAGCGGTGCATGCAGTTCTGGTAGATGAAAGTCAGCAAAGGTAATGAATGTTCTTTTATTCTTATATGTACAGTAATGTCCCCTCATCCATGGTTTCACTTTCTGGGGTTCAATTACCTCCACTCCACTGCGGTCCTGAAGCAGATGACCCTCTTTCTGATGTATTATCAGAAAGTCAGTGGTAGCCTCATGCTGCTGCCTGTGTCATTCACGCCCCTGCATCCCTTCACGGAGGCACTTTGCCATCCCACATCATCACAAGAAGAAGGGTGAGTATGGTACATAAGATATTTTGAGAGAGAGAGAGAGAGGCCACTTTTACATAACTTTTATTATAGTATATTGCTATAACTGTTCTATTTTAGTATTCATTATTGCTGTTCATCTTACTATGCCAAACTGATAAGTTAAACTTTATCATAGGTATGTCTGTATAGGAAAAAACACAGTGTATAATGGGTTCAGTACTATCTGCAGTTTCAGGCCTTCACTGGGGTCTTGGAATGTACCCCCCTCAGACAAGGGGAGGCTGCTGTGTTCGATTTTTCTGCATGAGGAGGGGACATTTTGGTGACTGGTTGGGTTCCAGGCACTCTAGTTTTCCAGCACAGGCTTGCTTGAGGATGGGCGTCCTACACTTGGATGGGAGGTAGGATTAATTGACTACTAAGATGATCTGACCCATTAAGGCTCACCATCCAAAAACACAGATATTCTCAGAGTTGTTGACAGCTTTTGTAAGAACCTGGAACAGGCAGACAAGAGGGGGCGACAGGAGTGCCATTGCAGGAGGGGCTGGTTGGAGGAGGAGTGAGATGAGCCCAGAGAAGGTAGAGCTGATGTCGAAGACAAGGGCAGCTAAGTGAGGTCGATTGCAGCAACAGACAAAGACATGGAGGATTGTAGGAGGCAGAAGAAAGCAGGAAACGAGAATGTATGGGCAACAGGCAACCAGTGATTGGAGTGGATAAAATTAGTTCAGGTCATTGGGGCGCCTGGGTGGCTCAATCGTTAAGCGTCTGCCTTCGGCTCAGGGCGTGATCCTGGCGTTCTGAGATTGAGCCCCACATCAGGCTCCTCTGCTGAGAGCCTGCTTCTTCCTCTCCCACTCCCCCTGCTTGTGTTCCCTCTCTCGCTGGCTGTCTCTCTCTCTCTGTCAAATAAATAAATAAAATCTTAAAAAAAAATTAGCTCAGGTCATTAATCTACTGGCAATGGGTTTAAAAAAGCAAAATTAAGTTGTTCTTATTTCAAAGGCAGGGCCTATGTATGACAAAAATCTGAAATACCGACTTCGCCAGAAACAAACAGATAAACAAATTCTCAGAATTCCATTCAAATAGAGAAAACCTTTATAAACACCCTAGTATATATTCTTCTAAATCCTTTTCTATGCATATTTAATATACACATTTACATTTAAAAATAAAATACACATATTCCTACTATTCTGTAACCTATTTTTTTTCAGGTAACAATTTATTAACATCTTCCGTTTTAAGGAAACATTTCATATAATTTTGAGAGCCAGTCGTGGGTCATGGTGAAAACGGATGTCCCGTAAGTTATTTAATCCTGAGGTTTTAAAGATATATTTTTAAACACCAGAATCTCTTCTTAAAACAAAATCATACACAGGAGCTTAGTGTGTGAAACAGATAAAGCAAAACAAACAGAGCAGCTCTGTTTGATAAGAAGTACAAGGTCAGAGTCAGTCATATATTGAAAACTTTGGATATATATTGCCAAATTTTTCTCCAGAAGATTGTGAGAGCTTGTTTCATTATCCTTTTACCATCCATCATTGAATGTACAAAAATTTCTTAGACAAAATTCTGTCTTAAGGTATTAACAATATGCCTTTTAAAATTATTTGTGAACATGAACACTTTCTTTGCTCATTGTATATTCATGATTCTTTGAGGATTTACTTATTCCTCTTGTTAACCCACATTTCTTTTGGATTATTCTGTGTTAGGTTACTCTGTTTTTCTAATTGATCCACTTATATAGTACGAGAAATAACCTGTAATCATGTAGCCACTTGCCAATGTGGCAGGCCAAATAGGCATCTCGTGTTAATGTGCATTTCTTCAGTTTGTGTGGTGGTGAATATCTTTTCTTCACCTGTTTGATTTTCTTTCCACAGTTTTCAATTGGATCACTCATATTTTGGGTGCTCCTTTTTAAATTATTGAATTGACTTAATTTTATTACATTTTTTTCTTCTATTGATAGGGAAGTCACACATTTTTGTTTCTAGTATTTTCAGTAGTTACTCCCCAATTTTTAATATGCAGAATTGATTTAAAGTCTAAAGATGATCAGTATTTCTAACATACTGAAGGTTAAAAGATTAAAATGTTTCAAGTTATATTATGCCCTTTCATTGTAGGTTATGTCCTTGTCATCCTGCATTTTAATTCCATGTTGTTTTAATACACCTTAAATTAGTTATTACTATTATTATCTTGTACACAGCCCTTTGTTGTTAGATTTGTTCCCAATACTCTCCATTTTCTTCCCACACTTAGAGATCATCTGCGTGTGACAAACTCCCTCGAACCCTGTTGGAAAATGACTTTTTTTTTTCACTCTTGATTGCCATTTTAACTGGGAATAGAATTCTAGTTTATAATCTTCCACTTATCCACTACAGATGGCTTCCAATCANCTTCCCACACTTAGAGATCATCTGCGTGTGACAAACTCCCTCGAACCCTGTTGGAAAATGACTTTTTTTTTTTCACTCTTGATTGCCATTTTAACTGGGAATAGAATTCTAGTTTATAATCTTCCACTTTTCCACTACAGATGGCTTCCAATCGTTGTTTTACTTTTGATTGTAAGCACAACTTTTTAATGCTTCTTCTGCGGAAATCCCTCGTAAATTGGCTTGTGTCTAGGGGGGTCACACCCAGAATAGTTTTTCATTTCCTTCTGCCAGGAGTCCAGCTCTGCCCAGCCCAGGACCATGTTTTTTGTTAGTCTCTCAAGTGGGCATTCTAGAACCGATGGGGGCAGTATAAATGTGAGCCCTGAAACCATAGGAGTCACCGGCTAAAGGTTTCAAGATTTCATGTTATCGTCCTGTACCAGTGGATAGATTCTTTTCCCCTTCTAACCTGCAACCGAGCCCTCTCTTTTACCGGAAGAGCCCAGTTCCACCTCTCATCTGGCTTGCACACGATGCCTGGTCTCCTTCCCCACCTGGGCACGAGAGCCTGCACCCCTGTCAAGGTGCCAACCCCCTCAGCCACAGCTTAGTGCTTCCGATTGAGTTCTCTCTTCATCGTGGGCACCTGTGGGTTTCACTTTCTTTACAAGCTCAGGTAAAATCATTTAAAATCATTTTTATTGTAGTTAAACGTTTTGTTACATTAAGAGTAATTTTTGGAGGATGTTTTCTGTATTGTCATGGAGCCAGAAATCCTTTCTACATACTTCCTATCTTACGGTATAAGGATTTTCTTTGCAGACAACTACACAATTAATTCTGAACATATTCCAAAGATCTTTGAATAATGTACATTTATTGTAGATTATATATATTGAAATAACTATTGAATCCAGTTAATCGTTTTACTTCAAGCCTAATGCCATTATTTAAGGTCTTTACATAAAGTATGGTGTTCATCAATTCTCTTGTACTTATAATAGTCTTAGTTTGTGTGTTTCAGAGTCATTTTATTTGGCATTAGACATTCTTGTCAGTGATGTCAACACAGTAAATTGCACCGATGTCAAAGAGAATTACAAAATAACTTTTCTTTTCCACAGCCTTTTATCTTCTATTTTACTTGTCTGACATTTATTTGCTCCTTCCCTGCCACCTCCCTCCTGGGTGCACCACCGTGACCCTGTGTTTGCCGGTATATCTTACCCATCTCTGTACTGCCAATGATTCCCTATCTTTTCTGTAACCAGCGTTTGTCCAGATGCTGCTTTCACAGGCAGTCTGAGGAAGATTTGGTCTTATCTCTATTTTTGTATTTATACATTAGGCTTCAAAAATATATTCTTTCGCCTTTTTTTTTCCTGTCTTTGCAATGATGGTCAAGTTTCACCCCTTTGACAGCACCTGTATATAATCCCTGTTGGACACAATGCGATCCCAGTCATTTGCTGGATTGGCACGTTGAGCCTTCTTAAAAGTGAAGCGCCTTTGACACAGGTTCAGCCCAATCTGCCTGCCTTCAGACACACTCTTGTCCAAACTGTCTTTTGTGCTGCTGCCAGGTACCAAGTGGTGATATTAAAATGCAAATCTGGTCATGCCAGTCACCTGTGTGTATGCCAGTGGCCCCAGGTGAGGGAAAGAATACACTTCCAGCTGCCATTCATGGTTCTTCACTCTGTTTCAAGCTTGTCTCCTACTGTTCTCTCTCCCATGCTCATCTCTGTCTCAGCCATAACACATTTCCTCTCTCTAAGGCCTCATGCTCTTACCTCTTCCAGAAATGCCCTTTAGAATTATTCTAGAAAGTACTGCTGGAGTCCAGTTAAGTGCCTGGCACTGTGTTAAAGGTAGCGCACAAGCGTGGTGAGAACCATTGGCCCGGTTCCTCCTCTCACAGAGCTACTGGCCACTTAGGAAGACAGTGAGAGACTCAGTTACACCAGGGTAAGTAGAGGGGGCTGTGGGAGCACAGTGGAATCTTCAGTCTTGACTTTGAGATCCAGGGAATGCTTTCCAGGGAAAGTGATGACCAATGTGAGACCCAAAGGACAAGCAGGGAGCAAGCTTGGCCTTCTTTCCCCTATCACCCGATGGCTTCCAGGTCCCGGTCCAACTCTGTCAGACCTCCCTTCCCCCAGGCAGGGGAGGTCATGTCCTGCTCTGAGTGCCAGCTCAGTAGGTTGTAGTTTATGGCCTCAGTCATGGACTGTACTCATTTGCCTCTCTGTCCTGTCTTAGACTATGAGCCTCTTGAAGACAGAGTCCACGTCTTATTTTTATATCCCTGTGCAATGTGCTTGGTGCATAGCGAGTACCTGGTTACATTTCAGTGGAATTTGGTTCCCAGACCCCGCTCTTCTCCTGAGCAGCTCCTCTCCTGGCCCTGGCCTTGCTCCATGCTTTCTGAACCTCTTTCTCCAGCCAAGCCTTCTTTGGTTGCTCTACTCCCAAAATCTTCTTCTGATTCTTCTATCACTCTGTCCCTGTACCCACGCCAGCACTCAGATGGCCTCTAGCTCCTGTGTGCTTTCATCTTTTCAGGGGCTATAAGAGCAACCCCTTTCATTCTGCAAAACAGAGTGACAGACAAATAGCACCTGCTAAGAGGTGTCTATTGAAGGTGGTAAGTGCTTTGAATAGCACATCTCCTCCAAAATATGGTGCCTGGGAAAGGTGGTTTTCTTATGGTGGAATAAAATTTGTACTAAGAAAACGAGAGCTATACATCCTGGTTGGCTACCTTACTTACACTGGCTTCCAGGAGGAAATTTAGATTTAACGTTCAAGTTGACAACTCTCTTTACATGATGTTTCTGGTAGAATTATTTTCTTCCTTCACCTGGATGTGTTCTAATTATTTCTCTGAATTAAAAAAGCCCACTTAACTTGAAGTGTTCATTTTACATTTTAATGTCAGAAAACATGTAATTACATTAGAAGAAAAATTTAGTGTATATTTTCATATGGGATTATATCCATACCTCCTTTCCCCCCAAATTTCTTTTAAATTATGGTTTTATTGCAAGTTATCAAAATCCTTATTTCAAAAGTATGTTAATATCTTCAGTTTTTCCTTTGTTCCTTTCTTTTACTTATTTTTCTTTCTCATATAGCAGGCTGCATTGGTTGAAACATGTCATTTAGTTTGAGCTGTACTAGAGATGGTTCACTCAAACCAAAGGAAAGGAAGAGGTGGGAGGAAAGGGGAAGCCATGGTTGGGGAAGGGAGGGGATTTACTTCCTGAACACTGATGGTTCTAGGCACCCCATCCTAGTATTCTCAAGTAATGAGAGTTCCATTTCATTAACAAGGTAAGAAGCTCACAGTGGTTAAATGGCTTGCCCAAGATTTTATTTCTTTGTTTGGAGAAGTCCAACAAACTCTCAGTTTATGATCTCATCTCATTGTCGTTTCCTAAAATCTCCTGTTCCTCTTCTCTTCCTGATTTTAGAAAAAAAAAAAACAGCTCTGTTATCTGCTTACTCATTCCAGAAACTCAGGAGTCATTTGTATTCTCTCTCTGTCACTTGAGAGGCAGCTCGTCCTGCCTCTTTAATACCTTTGCTCTCCTCCTCTTTCCCATTGCTTGTACTAGAGTCTGGGCTCTGTGGTTCTGGCTGGGGACTATTTCCATCACCTTCTTGTTAANAGAGTCTGGGCTCCGTGGTTCTGGCTGGGGACTATTTCCATCACCTTCTTGTTAATATCTCCGCTTTCAATTTCTCCCACTCCAGTCTTTCCCCCATCTGGGTGTTTTGTCATTGTGATATTTCTGAGTGGCAAATCTGAACAACATCCCTCATCTGACTGCACTCTCTTGTTCTCAAGTAAAAGTCCCTTGCCAGCTATGTCAGAATTTTCAGGATCTGTACCTTGCCTCCTCTGCAGTACTCTCTCCTGAATGCATCCTACAGACCAGCCACGCCGAGTGACTTACAGATTTGTGAATAGTCAGTCGAGGGTTTTCATGCCTCCACGTCCTCCACACTTTGCTGTGCATTGAGTGTTCATCTCTTGCATGGTGAACATCTGCTGTCTTTTGAGACCTAACTCAAAGTTCTATTCCTTTCTTGTTTTCCTTTAATCCATTATCAAAAATGTTGAGCACGACCTCTTTCTAGTTCTCTACGCTGTACGTATTTATATAGTACTGTTTACCATACTGTGCTGCAATTAATTGGTTTTATGTTTCATCAACTTATTTGATTATAACTCTCCTGATTTCATAAATTTTGTCCTTTTTTTTTTTTGCAAACTTTAGATTTACATATTTTATTCTTGTTGCATCCCTAGTGCTTAGCTGTGAGCACATTTTTTATTATGATGTGGCTATTTTATTTCCTTCAAGTTAAAGGTTTATGTTAATTGTAAAATATTGCATAACTACAACAAAATAGATGAAAGGCGTGCATGTCATTGGGACACCTGCTGAGCTCATTGTAAGAGCAGGCGGTAGGATGTGCTTTATTTGAGAATTGGAAGATGGTTTAGGATGGATTTGCAAACAGAATCAAGAAACATTCAACCTGGCACTTTCCCTCTGTAATGACTGTTAGGTTTTCTTACCCTTGTAAGTAGTTGAGTTTGAGGGGGCCAATTAATTACCCTTCCCCCTATGGATTCTGAATGAAAAACTAGACAAGAATTAAAAATCAGCAGTTTCAAATGCAATGCTCAGTTTTATTTCAGGTAAAGCCAAACTGGAGAATGCAGCATAGACCCGATGACAAAATCAACCTACTTCACTGCTCCTCTGGCTTTCCCGGTTCGTCCCAGCTTGGAAATCTGAGGCAGCAGGAGCTGAGCTGAAGGGGCAGGGCTCAGTCTGGGAAGCCTTGGCAGCTGAGACATACGAGATGAGCTGTCCAGATATGGACAGCAAGCCTGCAGCGTACTGCTGCAAAATGAAGGAATGATGTCACACTTTCCAGATCTCGCGTGTCCGTAGAGGGAGGGTCTCAGGGGAGGTAGAAGGCTCTCTTCATCGTCTGGAAAGGGTTCGTTTCTATTTAATGCACCAAAGCATGAGTGCCAAAAGGGAGAGGGGCTGGTTCTTCCCAGCAAGGGTTATGGATAGGACAGATCAGTCTCTTAAACCCAGAGTCCCAGGACCTCAGATATTTTGCTCCAAAGAATTTCCCTTTCCAGGACAGATCTGAAACTCCGAAGTAAAGGGCAGTATGACTCTGTCTACTTTCTTTTACCTAACATTTGTCATCTTATCATGACGATGGGCAGATTAATAAGCGTTCCTGACAAGAAGGACATATGGGTTCACGTCATTAGAGCTTCGTGATAAGGGACGCATCGACTTGACAGTCAGGTGTGAGTACTCTGATGGGAAGCATAGCGCCTGCGAATTACTATGGATTAGAAAGGATTTTTTTTCCCTGCAATTTATGGAGGGCTCTGGACCATGTCATCTCAACTCCAGTCAGTCTGTAATTGCACATCCTGATGACGGTCCAGAGCAGTGACCTGAAGGCATCGAACACTTCTGCATCGAGTCCGGAGTGGCTTGTGCTGCACACCATGCTTCATCTGCACGCTTGGACCTTTCTGACATCCCTCGCAGCCCTCGGAGTTTATGAACCAGATACGCCTCCGGTGGAACTGACCTCAGAAAAATCCTTTGCTGGGCTCTGACCCGTATCTTATTAATTCGTAGTTAGATTTATTTCGTTTTTGACTTAATTTATTTCTGCTCCATGGGTCTGCATTCTTTTCTGTGGCTAAATGTTCTCCCTCAAAGTGTGATGTGTTTACTTTAGTCAGTTCTGTACATCATATAATGGTAAGGGAGAAGAAAAAAGGAACGTTCCAGTCAGGAGGCAACAGTGAAAAATAATCATATTTTCATGTAGGGGGTCTGATTTTCTCCGTGAGTTGAGATAGTCTTCTTAGAAGTAACATGCTTTACTGGTGCTCGGAGTCTATGGTGACCTAGCAGGGGTTGAGTCCCCTAAGCCAGCACTTCTCAAAAGTTACTGTGCATGCCAGTCACCTGATTCTAAGGGTCTGGGGTGGGGCTGAAAATGTTTCTGACAGGCTCACCAGTGATGCTAAGGACTGAGCGGCAAGCACCCAAGTCACCAAATCAAAACACCAGCTCCCCAACTCATCACAATTCATTTTATTCCACAGCGTGTGTAAGGGAATGTTATTCTCAGGAAGATGTTTAGGATTAAAATAATTAAAAAAAAACCTTGAAAGTACACACATTTATGTATCTCTTTCTCTTCATTAAATATATATCTGTTTGGCAAAAAAATGTTAGACTCTTTTGTACAAAAACAAAGCAAAAACAAAACAAAACAAAACAAAACAACCAACCAACCCCAAACCCTTGCAAATTGTCAATACTTGTAATAATTACAATGATGTAAACTTGGATGTCTGACAGCTTGACCATACTGTGGGGCCTGTGTTGGAGCAGAACCCCCAGAAGAAGGTACCAGCAAACCCGTCGAGGGGGGCTGCCTGCCACAGGGGCGTTAAGGTTTAGTATCTTAAAGATGGGGTGATGACCGACTTCACCGTTTGTGCTTTTCAGCTAAGGGGCTGGAAGGGCGTGAGGCATGAAGAAGGCAGGTGTGGGCTGGGGCAGAGAGAGGACACCCAAGACTAGCTGGCGAGGAAGGAAGTTTGGTCACGGTCACAGTGCAGACATGAAGTGGGCACAGAGACTGTGTCCGGGAGACCTGGTGTGGGCCACACCTAGAACGAGGCTGCTGCTGCTGCTCTTGGAACCAAGAGGAACAGCACAAGACAAAGGCCTGCATGGACGAGGGAAGGGATTTGAAAGCAGATTTCAATTCACAGGGAACTGGGGGTGTGAGCGGACTCTGGAGAAAAGGGGAATGAGGAGGTGGGGTTTGATGTTCTCCAGCAGCTAGGCTGTTTCTTCCAGACATAAGCTCTGGGGCACTCCCTTCGGTCTGACGGGCAGGTTTTGGGGCAGTCTGGTGCTGCCGGCTTGCGCCCTCCAGGGAGGAAGGACGTGCCTGCTGGGGGATTAGGATGGAAGGGCCCTTTGGCTCTCTTGTTGGCGGTGGGTTTTGCTCTGCTCCCACCAATAGACTGCAGCAGTGGGAAGTGACCTAAAGCAACGGAGTCTAGAAACAGAATCAGGGCAGTGAGCAAGATGCCAGGTAGAGGCAAAAGAATGCTGGGGCTAGAGGCGAGGCCAAAGACAGTGTTGACCCACAGCTTCTCTTTACCGCGAGAGGGCTCCAAGGCGTGGGTGTGTTTTCATTCTTCTCTCCCATTAGCTAGATTTTCCAGTTTTGGAGGGGGTGCTTCTGGGCCCGGCCACTTCAGTTACAGTCATAGACGAAGTCATAGTTGCTGGGCTCCTTGGGGATGGGTGGGGGTGCGTCGGGGATCTGAATGTTTTCCAGGTCGAGGAGGCGGAGCTTGATTTCCATGCTGAGCAGCGTGTCCAAGTCGTTCCGGGTCAGCTCACTCATCATGTCTTTCCCCAGCAGCGCATTCAGCCCATCCGTCCAGATACAGTACTATGGAAAAGGAGGTGACAAGGGTAACTACTGATGACAATGACAAGAGTAGTGATAGTGGTTAACAATGACCACTCAACGTGTGCTGGGCTCTGTGCTAAGTGCTCTGCCTGCATCACTGTTTAACAAAGTTGACACTGCTGTTATCATCTCTGCTCTGCAGATGAGAGAACCGAGGCGCTGAGAGGCCGAGGAAGCTGGCAGCGTGTGGAATGGGTGGAACTGGAACTCAGGCCCATCTGACTCTAGCACACCTGTCTTCTCATGTAACAGCAGAAGGATCTGAGTTCTGCATGACCTTGCAGCATCATACCTCCAACATCCTACCAGTGAGTCTGCTTTTAAGCTTTTGGTAGGTTATATCCCAACATGCCTGGATTCAGCATTAGGTCGAGCCTGCTTCTTTCCTGACTCCAAGCACGATTTCTAGTCTAGCAGCTAATGTCTGCCTCTCCTCTCTGATTCCCAATGTTCACGATGATAGCCCATTCCCAACCTGGAGCCGATGGTAGCCCCACCTTGGCATTTCTCAGCAAAGGGCTAGGAAATGATGTTCTGCTGCCCAGTGTCTGGTGGACAAAATGGCTACAATTATTGGCTGATCTTCATGAGAGGTGGGCTGGCTGCCTGTCTCTTCTCCCTGAGTCTCCAGTTTCCAGGTTTTTTTTCTCCTCCGGGTCTGGGAAGCCTGGTTCCTGGGGACATCATCAATCTTGGGTAGCCCTCCAGAGCACTCAATTAAGAATCTGGTTCTTCCTTTCTCATTAAAACTGACGATGCCTTGTGTTTCTCCCACAGACTATGAACTCCTTGAGGACAGAAACTCTACCTTATTTATCTGAGGACCTGCTTTGCTCTAGTCATTTTTCCTCCCAGAGGCTGTAGCCCTGGAACTTGGCATTACAGCCACGATACCTGGTGGCCGAACAAGCTTGTGTTGCCAGCATCTGAGAAAACTGCCTGCATTCTAGATGCTGTGCTCCGCTCACCGTTTAGGATATCCTCATCCTCTGTAGGACCTCTGTGATAGCATTTTCTCTGTTCTTACTGTCAGACTAATCTTCCTTCTAGAATGGGCTCTAGATTCTCCCCTTTTCTGCCCTCACTGGGTCAAGTTACAATTCCAGACCCTACACTTAGCCTGTCCTTTGCACTGTGGTTACATGGGTTAGGTTCTGGAATATAAGAGCAGATCTCATCATAAAATGTACTACAGGACTGTAAGCACTTTACGAATCTTAAGTCACAGGGATGTGGAAATCTCACCATGATGCACATCAGTGGCACCACTTTTTATGCTGAGGAGATGCACTGTGGGTATATTATGAGGGTGTATGTCTGGGTAGCGCAGCCTTGAAGCTTGAAGCGTAGAACTTTGCCTTGGCTGTGTGATCTCTGCCAAAGCATTTAACCCATCTAAACACCAGCTTAGTGCTAAGAGACATCTGGAAGTATTCATGTCCTCATGAATCCCTTAGACAGATTCTGAACTCATCTAAACGTTCTTTTCCACATAAATAACCTTCATAAAAATAGATACNATATTATGAGGGTGTATGTCTGGGTAGCGCAGCCTTGAAGCTTGAAGCGTAGAACTTTGCCTTGGCTGTGTGATCTCTGCCAAAGCATTTAACCCATCTAAACACCAGCTTAGTGCTAAGAGACATCTGGAAGTATTCATGTCCTCATGAATCTCTTAGACAGATTCTGAACTCATCTAAACATTCTTTTCCACATAAATAACCTTCATAAAAAATAGATACTAAGGTCCTACCCTGGAGATCCTGATCTTGTAGACCTTGGGTGAATAAATTTTACTTAGAAAAGCTTCTAGCTAATTCTGATATACTTCCAGATATTGGGACCACTGACCTCCATGCGCTCTGAGGCCCCTTCCAGCTCTAACGCTGTTTGACTGTAAATCCTTAAGTACTGGGATTACTGCTTTTTGTGCAGCTATCCCAGTCCTGGCCAGCTTCCTAGGACAGATTAATCTAACCCACAGGAACACATCGTGGTGCCTTACTTTTGAGAAGCAGCAGGCACAGGAGATTTTATTAAAGAGTACATCACCCAATAAATAAAAATTCTGTACGACTGATTCTGAGTTGAAAGTATCAAGATGAAAAAACAGTGTATTTTATCTTTAAAGAAATAACGTAACTCCTAGCTCTGCCCATAAAAAGGCCTAAAAATAATGATCAACCAAGTAATAGTAACCACACCTAATGCCCAGATTCTGGTTGCTAAGTACCATTTTCTACCAAAAGGGACCATGACTCCACAGAGAAAAGGTAGGAAATGTGCGAGGTGAGCCTGGCATATTTTGTCACAGCAGAATGACTGAAAGTTTGTCAAAGACATCTGGGGTCATATCACTAGGACTCAGAAGCCAACCAGAAGGTGCTCCTACTTTCTCTAGACAGGATACTTTGGACACTGATCATGACAATCACTGCAATCCATTAAAACACAAATATGTTTAAATTTATTACTTCATAATGATACTCAAACACCAAAACCACCTCGTTGTTCTCACTTGGAAGATGCACATTATTTTGAAGACTGACAAGGAGAATAAAGTATTTATCCTGCTTATTACATATAAACTGTATAACCTCAAATATGAGGCCAGTTTCCCACTAATAAATGAAGAAGGCGTGACTGAATTGAGATATCAGCCTTTCCAATGTCTAATGGGTCTAAGGATCTAGGCAAAAATCATCAATGGCTGCTAACATCCCCCAAAGAGAGACAACCAGACACCACAGAAGAATACAATACCACTATTGCTTCAAGTTGAGCCTCAACTCAATGAATCCTCTAACTGCCACTTAATAGGAAATACGGGAGACAGATAACCATGTGAAATAACAGCGCAGGTTGTGGCAGGCAGATTACCCTCCTCTGAAGGGAGAGCATGTCCTGGAGCCCGTGAGTATGTTAGGGTGCACGGCAAAGGGAGTTAAAAAATTGCTAATGACCTTCATATTTGAAGGTCTTCTGGGATTGTCCAGGGGGGGACTAATGTAATCACCAGGGTCCTTGAAAGTGGAAGAGGGAAACAGGGTAGGAGTGAGCTAGAGAAGGGAGAGAGAGGGAGTTTTGACTATGGAAGAGGAGGTCAGAATGAGGTGGTGTGGAGACTTGACCGCCACCATTGTGGACGAATGGAAGCCGTGGCCAAGGGATGCCGGTGGCCTCCAGAAGTGTAAAGGGCAAGGAAATGGATTTTCCCCTAGAACCTCCAGAAAGGAATTCAGCCCTTGCCAGTAGTTCGATTTTAGCACAGAAAAGACCTGCATCAGACCTCTGACCTCCAGAATTGTAAGGTAATACATTTATGTTGTTTTAAAACCATTAAATTGGTGGTCATTTGTGTCAGCAGCTACAGTAAACTCATGCACATAATTATAATCAGCAAAATCTGGACTCTCAGCAAGGTTAACAGACAGATGACCTGGTTTTGCAGTGAATAAATTGCAAGAAGAAAAAGCACAAGCAGATGCTCCCAAGGTGGGAGGGGGTGTGGGGAGAGAGAGAGAGGAACCCACAGATTCAAGGAAAGTGAAGAAACATGTTGACCAATTGCTATGCATGGATCTTATTTGGATTCTGATCTGAACAAAGTACAAAAGAAATAAAGCACACAAAGGAGACAAGTGGAGAAGTCCAAAAACTGACTACACATGGTGGTATCAAAATGTTAAAGAATCAGCTGTGATAATGGTATTGTAGTTGGTTTCAAAAGGGATGCTATTATTTAGAGATGCAAACATATTTACAAATAAAAGATGTATCTGGATTTGTTTTGCTAGGAATCTGGAGGAAGGCGGCTGGGTGTGGGTGTGGGTACAGATGGCACCGCTTTGGCCCTGAGGTGTTTAACTACTGACACTGGAGGTTGGGCACGGGCAGGAAGCGAGGAGGTCGGGTCCGGCTTCCTACCTCCCCAGCTACACAGTGCAGGGGCCAAGAAGACAGGGTTCCTGGAGCAAGGCTCCACGGTTTCAATTCCGGCTCTATTACTTACTACTGGTTTGACCTTGGACAAGTTTCTTAACCTCTTTGTGACTCATTTCCCTTCCTTATCAAATGGGTGTTAATAGTTTGTTTCTCTCAGAGGTATAATGAAGATTAAGTGAGGTGAAATGCATAAGACACGGGATGGTGCCTGGCACACAGAAATCCAGGCTAGTTGCAATTACTGTTATCTTTACTAATGTTGAGGTATTCGATTTTGGGAGGCCTCTCTCCTTATATGATAAATGAAGATATCTGTAATAGGACTTCCTATTTTATTGAGTGATTATGCAAATAAAATGAGGTAATACATATGAAAGAGATCTGAAGAAATTAAAAGTGCTCACAGGTGTATGGCATTTTTCTCCTCACCATATCAATAAAAGGTGGCAGTTACAAATAAAAACTTGGCAGTCCGAGAACATTTATCCTTATCTGGAATTAATGCACACTGGATAAAACAGCCTTGAATAGATAGATTCGAATAACATCCGCAGTTCTACTTTCTAAAGTAGTTTTCCACACAGCTGTGTACTTCTTAAATACGGTGGCCTGCCTGTGTATAACCACAATTTTATTTAAAAAGAGAAGCGGTAGGCCTCAGTATCTATTTTCAGAAAGATGAAGACAAAGTCATACCCTTTTGCAAACTAAATGTCAAGTAACACAGAATTACATTTAAGCACCATTCTAAATGCAGGATTTGCATCTAATCTTTCCTCTCTCTTTGGAATGTACAATTTTATTCAAAAGCTTTGAACCAGTGAAAAGCAGATACTGAATAACTTCTAAATGAGCAGAGTCTCCTAGGGGAAATGGGAAACAAAAGTCAGATTCTATTAAAATGTTCCCTTCCTTTCTAAAAGCTGTTTATGCAACCACATGTAAAACAAAAATTTGAATGGTATCATCTAAAAATAAGAGTTTCGAGCATAACGTTGGGCTCTCGTTTACAAGAGAACAAGTTACATCAACCATAGCTGCTATTTCACCTTACAAATACATTTTCCTAGATCTATGCTAAATATTTTAAATAGAGCTGACAGGCATGCTTCAAGAAGAAAAACAAATTATACATATAATAAGATGTCAAAAAGGAATAAAATCATCTCAAAAATAAAATTCCAACAGCAGAGACAGCCCTAAATCTCTTAAAATAACTTGAGGAAACATGGTAGGAAACCTACTCCATCAAATGTTTTAAAGAATAGAGACAAGTTTCTCTTGGGAAGATCCTGACTAAAAATTCAACACTCATTGAAGACCAAAGCTTCATCAGGGCCGGTTCTTCCTTGGGGTCGACAAAATTATGCCCTTGCTGAGTACAAAGCATTTGTTCATTCTCTTTCTTTACCATGAACTGTTGGTCAAGCTAGTAAGAGGGTGAATCTGTTAAAATTGGCAGTTTTTAAAGAAGTTTCCATTCTATTCCAAATCAATGAGATGTTCCTTTGTTCATGATTTTTCTTAGGCAGGCTTTTTTTTTTTTAATGAAATTTCTTTCCAATATTTCTCTCTTGCTTGTTTTTCTAGGGGAAAAAAGTGACATTCTGTCACAAAGTAACCCCACAGAGACCCTTACCTCGTGCTTGTCAGGAGCTATGAAGTTCAGCTGGCAGTTTGAGTCATATAAGATGGAGAAAGCAAGTTCCAGCACCTCCTACAAGGGATCAGAGAAAACACCACAGTGAGGAAAATGGGCACATTCACTCTGCAGTTACAAATGGCTGCGGACTGAACACGGAGTGAGTCCAGACACGAGGGGCAGCAGTGAGGCTGACGGGAGGAAGGAGCGTTTTTTTTTGTTTTTTTCAAGGTTCACAGCACATGTGCTTCTATTCAGGGGAGGGCTTCATGAACCAACTCATAAAATTCTCAAGATAGGCCTTGTAGCAAGTGTGATCATTCCTCTTTAATGGGAAGGAGCTTGGAGAAGTTAAATGATTGTCCAAAGCCATATAACCCCCAAGCACACCACTCTCCTTTCTTCAGCTTCTCCCTTCCAGGTCCAGGGTGACCCTGAGAAACAGTAAATTCTTTCCCAACCAGCAGATGAGGGCTACTCTATCTTGATCACCCCCAAACAGACAGATGTCCATAGAGGTATGAACTTCCTAAAAATGGAAGCTACATGGGAGCCAATGAGGCCTGTGGGTGAACTCATTATCTTTAGATCCTTTGATCTTTGAAGTACTATAGAGCAAGGCTACATAAAACTTAGATATTATTCAGAAGCTGCAGAGCATAAAGGAGAAGCAAGGGCCTGATGTTAGAATATGTAGGTTCATTCATTGGTGAGTGTCTATGTAGTGTGGGCTGTGAGCCAGACCCAAAGGGCCAAGGACTAAGTGACACTGTCATTTCATTGTAGCTATATGACCTTGGCTGAGACACTCAGTGTCATGTCTAATATGTATGTTAAAATACACTTCTTAAATTATATGTGCTGTACATTATTGGGTACAATGATTCTATTGGTTTGAGCAGTCAGCAGGGTACAACATTTGGAAGACTAGAGTCATGGCACATCTCAACACCCTGAAAGCTCCACATCTGGAGGGAAAGGGCCAAGCATACCCACATTGGTGCTCTGCATTGTTACAACACGCACATACTTCATAATTTCTTAGGAGGGCAGATCTTTCCACATCATTCTCTGCCTAACATCTATCAGAGGATTTGCCTTTGGCCAGTAACTCACAGCAAGAATGCCCCAGAAAGAAGATGGAAGGCAGACAGATGAGGTCAATGCCTCCAGATTTCAGAATTTCAAATGGGTTAAAGAATTCTTGCCAAGTGAACTCTGAAGGCCTGCCATTAGCTGGATGGCTCTCCTGACACAGTCAACTATCCGGCTATTTGGGCTCTCGTGGGGTTTGTCTGTGTCTGACTCGCCTCCAGCTGTCCCCTTGTTAAGAGGGAGCAGCTCTTGTTCTGAGCCTAGACCTACTGGTATCTCAAACTCTTACAGCCTCCTCACCCTGCCAGAAATAGGAGCAAGTGAAGGAAAGAATGCTGAGTCAGGAATGGGAGCTATTCTGTAAAACTACTTTGGCTCCTCATTTTCATTACTTCTTCCTTAGGCCTCCATTCAGGCCTGACCAGTGAAGATCAATAATATTAAAAAAAAAAGAAAGAGTTCATCAAAACAAACAAAAACATTTTTTTTCCATTAACGTTGGCATCTCTCTTGGGTCTTTTAGTTTGTCATGGGCCCTACTAGTTGGCATCATAAATTGGTATAATCTTTTAAAAAAAAAACATTGGCAATCCATATCAAGAACCAGGGATCCCATTCCTGGGATTATTCCTCAAAAATAAAAAAGCAAGCAAATGCCATATACATTGTTACCTATAAAAATATAACATGAGAACTAAATAAATGTCTTCCCCAATTTGTGTAAACCATTAAAGAAATCACAAATAAGCAGAGAAATATATTCAGCCAGCCATTTAGTATGAGATTTATGAAGATGTGATCTGAAGGGAAAAAAAGCAGGAGAAATGAACATTATTTACATACTGATCAAAATACGAACCATGTCTACCTCTGGACAGAGACTGGAGGCAAATAATGAGAAATGAAAATAATTATGTTAAGGGGCTAGGATCATAGATGATTATTTTTTTCTTTTAAAAAATGTAAAACTTTTTTTTCCCATAAAATGTTAAGCTCTGATCTCATAAATTCATAAAGATTATTTTTAGATTAGGAACATTGATATAAATGATGATTTCATACCAATCCCAGTGTCATTCATTAGGAAAACTCTCTGACTCATTCTTGAGGGGTTGGGGAGAAAGGAGAGGATGGGCTTTGCTGTGAATGACCAGACAGTATATGGCGACAGCTGTAGGTGACCTTTGGAGGACACTAGGAAAAGAAGAGATTCAAAAATGGATATCTGGGCTGACACTGGACAACTGGTGCTCACGTGAATCATCCTCTTGCTAATGACAGCCAGTGTGAACACCACCAGAGCCCAGATGCAGCCTCTGGACTAGGTGTTGAAGTCACCTGAGGCCAGAGTGTCAGTGTGGCTGTCTTTGTGACACTTTCTCTTCTGCAGAGGCACAGAGAAGGAAGAGAAAGGAGGGGGCCTGCAAACTTCGGGTTTTGCCCTCCTAAGGCGCAAACCAGTGAGGACGTGAATGATCGGAGTTGTTATGACCTAGACTCCTGATAAAAACAGGCAGGAAATGGGAAACTCGTGAGAATGTCAATCCCCACTTTCATTTCAGCAAAGCTGCCTGGGAAGGGTGGGAGGAGTTAATTCTCTGAACCACACGTCTGCATTAAAGGCTGCTATTGCCTATAATGAGTTTTATTGACATCCCTGGGTTGTTGTCATTGAGTCATTGGTGGAGGTCAGCTCTTCAGCACTTCGAGCACAGAGGCTACAGAGCTGGGAGCGATGGCACCTCTCAGACTAACACTCCAGAAGCTGCCACCTGCCCAAACCGTCTGTGAGGGATAGAGGTGCCAGGAGCTAGTAGAGGAGCAGTCATGGATCTGGGGCAGTGTCCCCCCCAGGGGTTTCGTCACACTCCACAGCATTCAGACATCTGATATTCTGGGGCTTTGCTACTCACAACCTAATGTCCCCTATTCCCTCTGGATTTAATTCCGTGAAAAATTATGTTCAGGAGCTCCTATTTTCATCCTCTATTCCATTAATTCACAAGTCTCAGCATGTGGAGGAAGGCCCAGGATGGAGAATTCTGGGGGTAGAGGGGGCAGGAGAATCTGAATATCCCTCCCCCAGCCATGCCCTGGGGCCTCAGACCCCAGCCTCAACTCTTGAGTCTGTGAGCAATGACAAGGAATGCTGAGTCAGGGAAGGCTCAGAGAAATTCTAGGCATGGATGGCACCTTGTTTTGAGGACCGCCATTTTCCAGGGGTCAAATTACAGGCTGAATACAAGGGTAGAGTTTTGTGCAAGATATTTTCTGTATATGGCACTGGACATCATTCCTTTATTGTTTTGGGGTGACAGGTCTCATTTGACCATTTTTGCCAGCATTCCCTTGAACTATGTTGGTTCTCCACCATCTATTCAGGTCGTCTTGAGGGCAAAGAAACAGTGTATAACTTGGCATGTGAGTGTGTTAAATGTGGCCATAAGCATAGCAGTAGATTCATAGCTATAATACACTGCTGCTCATCTATAGATCTATGAGTTTGAGTTTCTATTTCAGAAGGTAAAAATTACTCATTCATGTAGTACATAATAATAGAGGATACTGCCTTCTTCGGGCAGATGTAACTTTTTGGCCCCAATCTATCCTAGCATTATCAGCCAATAGGTCTCCAATCTATTTTCATCTCTCGGTCCTCTGTCTCTCTGTCTTCTGTCTCTCAATCCTATACTCTGAATTCAATGTTTCTCAATCAGAGGATGTTCTTTCATATGCTGGAAGGACCCTGTGCCTTTTCACATCCTCTCTCCTCTTCCTACAAAGTCTTCCTCTCACTTCCCCCCTTAGCAATTTCTTTCCAAAACCTGGATCAGACACCCTTTCCTTCAGGAACCTTTCTCAAGTCTCCTGGGCTCTCCCTGTATTTAAATGTCCCAGACTATAGACAACATTGGATTATTATTGCATGTTGGCACATAAATTTTCTACCTACTAGACACTCAGGGCCAGGTGCCAGGTTGTGTTAATCTTTGAATTCCTAGCTCCTGACACTGACCTGGTAGAAAGAAGACACTCAATCTCATACGAGTATGAATGATGAATGAAATAAACCTCAATAGAAGGCTTTTGGGTTAAGACCAGGGTTTTCAAGCTGATGCTGGAACATTAGCTTCTAGTATAATCTGCTTCTTATTCCAAGTTCATGAATCACACTGGAAAAATAAAATCTGGATTCTAGGACATGGTGAGATGGAAGCTTCTGCTATGTCAAAATATATTCCTATCTGTATCAGTGAGATCTGGTCAGATTGGTTCTTTTCCTTTTTCTATTCTCAGGACCTTGGACAGTGCATCTCAGACGTTGCATGAGACGGCCTGTCAGTTACCAAAGTATTGCTATTAACGAAGTGTCTCCCTTATGAAACCTAATGTCTCAGTTTGCCTTGCTCATCGATTAAACTAACCAAAGTCCCATGGCACAAAACGTCAGAGCCTACCCTCTAGTTGGAAAAACTGTCTGAAGAGCCAGCAACACATGTTGGTTACTGTCCACTATCATGTACCAACTGACATCCTGTGGACAAATTTTGGTCACCTCTCCTTTTAAGCTGCAGGCTTCCCTTTTCTACCAGAAGTCCCAGAGGTAGGGAGCAGCAGGCCTGTGGAGTACTAGGAGAAGGGGTGTGGGTATGGGGGATTGAGGAAGGAAATTCTTAGAACCATGGGTTTCCTTTCTGCCTTTTGATGCTTTGCCTGATGAACCAGGTGTAAGAACACTCAAAACATTGCAAGACAAACAATTTTCATGTGCATGCAATGAAAACACCAGGCTGCCTGTCTCAGCCCCCAAAGTACCCTGGAAGAGCTGGGGGTGACTGGAACATCTTGACCAGCGAATACCAGGGAATAGCCTCCACCTGCTATCTTATCTATGTGTTTATAGCAGTGTGCCCCATTTATCCATCCACCCATCCAATTTTCCATGAGCGCCATGACAAAAAAACAAAAACAAAAATAGATGGGAAAATGTCATTTACTCTGTTCTGTTGGTCTCCTCTATGGCGAGAGGAGTCTGACACAGGAAGGCCACATCCACCCACACATGTCATGTGCTCAAATGAGATCATCATCTCCACACCTGTTTCAGTATTGGTAACTTGTGTCTTCTCCTAATTTTTTGTTTAGTCAGGCTCGAAGTTTATCAGTTTTATTAATCTCTTCCAAAAACCAAGTTTTGCTTTTGCTGATTTTCCCTGTTTCAGTTTCACTAATTTCAACTCTAACATTATTTCCTTTCTTCTGTTTGCTTTTGGCTTAAATTGCTTTTCTACACCTTGTAAGGTGGAAAATTTATTGATTTTAAATCTTTCTTCTTTTCCAATATATATGTGTTTAATATTGTAAGTTTCCGTCTGAGCACTGCTTTTGCCCCATCCTGCACATTTTGATGTTACATTTGAACTCTCTTTAGTTTATTTTGTAATTCCTCTTGAGACTTCTTTGAACTATGAGTTATGCAGAAGTGTATTCTTAAGTTTCCAAATATTGGGGAGATTTCCCAGCTATCTTTCTCTTACTGATTTCTAGCTTAATTCCACTCTGGGCTGAGAGCATACTTTGTATGATTGCTATTCTTTTAAATTTGTTAGGATATATTTTATGTCCCAGAATGTGGTCTGTCTTGGTGAATATCTCCTGTGAGTTTCAGAAGAATGTGTATTCATTCTGCTGTTGTCAGGTGGATTTTCTATTAGTGGAAATTAGATCAAGTTGACTGATGGTGCTGCTCTAAATCATCAATATCTTTACTGATTTTCTGTCTGCTTCATCTATCAATTACTGACAGAGGTGTGTTGAAATCCCCATATAATAATGGATTTGGGAATGTCTCCTTTTAGTTCTTTGTCTTTGGTTTTCTGCAGTTGGAATATCACACACCTAAGTGTTGTGGGTGGGTTTTTTTTTTTTTTTTGCATATTTATCTTGCTTAGTGTTCTCTAAACTTCCTGGATTTGTGGTTTTATATCTGTCATTAATTTTGGACTGTCCTTAGCCATTCTTGATTTAACATTTCTTTTGGATCTTTCTTTTCTTCTGCTATTCTGATTATACATATGTTATACCTTTTGCAATTGTCTCTCAGTTCTTTGGGGTTTTCATTTTTTCTCTCTTTACATTTCAGTTTAGAAGTTTCTGTTGACTCATCTTTAAGCCACTAATCCTTTTCTTGGCACATCAAGTCTACTGATAAACCCAGTAGAAGCATTCTTCACTTCTGTGACAGTGTTTTTATTTATAGCCTTTCTTTTTGATTCATTTCTAGAGTTTCTATCTCTTTGCTTACATTACCCATCTGTTCTTTCAGGTTGTCTCCTTTTTCCATTAGAGCCTAAGACACTTATAATCTAGTTACTTTAAATTCTCTGTCTGATAATTCCAGCATCTGTGTCATAATGGAGTCTGGTTCTGAGGACTGTTTCTTCAGGCTGTTTTTTCTTGCTTTTTGGCATGCCTATAATTTTTGTTGAGATCCAGACATGTTGTGTCAGGCAACAGGAAGTGAGATATACAGACCCTTATGGTGATGATTTATGTTAATCTGGCAAGGAATTAGGATATGTTTAATATTTGCTGTAGCTTTAAGTGCCAGAGGCTTCAAATTCCTCTACTGTCCCTGTTTTTGTCTCCTCTATTTACTTTGGGCTTCCCTAAGTACCCCTCCTCAGAGCGCTTATGTCTTGCAGATCTTTCAGCCCTAATCCAATGTTATATTATCTTGGAGTCTTATTAGTGTGGTGGTAGGATATGGGTGAATAGCATTCTATAATTTCCCAATTAAATCTTCATCTTTTAGGGGCTCTATATCTTCTGGCTGTCACCATCTCAAATGGTATAGGCTTCCCCTTCGCCTCCCACCCTCTCCCCTTTTTCCTGGCTGTAGAGTTTCCTATGGATTTCCTTGAGGCTCTGACTGCTGTTGACTATGTCTCCCCCACCTGCAACCCCACAGTTAAGACAGAAAGGCTAAAATGAGATAAAATGGGAGAAATGCTCTTCCCCTAGATAGGAAAAGAAGGTCAGAAGAACAGGACGTTGTTATGGAGAAGGCTCTGACATATTTCATGATTACTCTTCCTTTTCTGCTGCCGGAGACACAAGGGATGATTATTTCCAGTTCTTCACTGTGAGAATCCGCTAGGGTTACTGGAAGTAAAGCCCATGAAAGTATGGCCCCTAGGAGACTGAAACCCTAAGTTTTTCACCCTCACACTAGCCCATAGTCAGCCTACAGCAATTAGTCAGAATTGTCATTTAAGTGATCCTACAGTTTATATAGCTCCAGTGGATTCTGCTCCAGGTGAGCAGATCTGGCTGTGATTCTCTGGACGCACTTGACTCTCCAGATTCCAGGCTGGCCATGTGCCCGGCAACCTCAGTTCCCTGGTAGGTCCAAGAAAATTGTTGACTTTCACTTTATTCGGTTTCTTCTTACTACAAGGATAGGAGTGACAATTCCCAAGTGCCTTACATGTTGGGACCGAAACCAGTCTCTCCACACGTATTTTACCTAATTCTCTCTATCCCTACTCAGAGTGCATGAGTCCTGGCAGTCTGTTTTGCTGCCAGCTGCATCCTTCTTGGGCTTCTTTGGGTTGTAAACTCTTGTTGCTGCCGATTTTCCCACACTGTTTCCTGCTCAGCTCCAACTGTCATATAACCATGGGGCTGAGTGGAGCCAGTGCTGGAACTGAGCAGAGCCAGTGCTTCCTGAGACTGTGCTGTGCATATCAGGTGGTAGAGGAGACAAACCATGAAGACTGGGAACTTGCTGGTGTGGTTAAGGATGCTCCTCTGAGATGTGATGAGCGCGGTACAATCCCTGTTTCCCCATATCATGAGGAAGAGAAAAGTGTTGTGTAACATGTGACCCACAGACTCAGAGGCATGCCCTTATATCATTATGCTTGTCAGTTAAGCGCATTATATGATGGTGCTGTGACAGGAGTGACAAAGAAGAAATTCATATAGAGTTGAGGTGAGTTATACTTACGTGATTTAGAAAGCAATGATCTTGCTATTGGCCTTCTTGGCTGTATCTGCTCCCCTTTATCTCCCTAAATAGTACTCCTACAGTACAATTGATCTATGGGATATTTTTGGTACCAAGGTGGCTGGAGCACCCAAATCAATCTAGATAATTTTGTTCATGGATGGGTACTATGTATTACAAGATGCTGCGAGGTGGAAACAAAGAATTGGCCCCCTGGTGGCCCTTCCAAGGGCAAATATCTTCAAAGTGGGGGCAAAGGAAATTCTTCCATCTTTTCAGATAGTGCCCTCTAGTACGGGACATGGGCGGTTATGATGAACAGCTGCTTGGTAAACTAGGAGGGGAGGGTGAAAAGTATTGTGATATGCAGAGGATTTAAGCAATATTCACCTTTGGGGAAATTTTCTCCTTTAAGCTGGGTTTTAGTTATTTCACAGTACTTTCCATAATGCTGAAGGCTATCAGTCCCTTAAGTTTTCTAAAATGTTTTGAATCCTCTGGTCTCTGCTTTTCCCTGGCTTCACAGAGACTCCAGAGAGGCTACTGGGATGGTAAGGACAGCAGGAGAAATGGAAGAGATTGGGGTGGAAGTTAGGGAATGGAGAACATGAACATAAATGGGAGGTTAGGAGAGACCCAGAGAATGGATGGGGATGAGCAGAGAAGGCTTGAGGGTGGCTTGGGTAACAACAATGGGGGGGGGCAGCGGCAATTCCTAGGGCTGTCAGGAGACAGGAAGGGAGAGAATGGAAGAGGTGGTGGTGGGGGATTTGGAAGTGATCAGTGAAAGCATAAGGCTAAGGGATGTAAAAGCAGTCAGGGAAGAGGAAAGGAGAGTTGAGTAAGTGATGTGCAATAGCACGGCACGCACATGCATGCACGCACATACACGCACATGCACGCACACGCGCATTGCTACTAACGCGGGGCTGGGCCCCCCAGCCGTCGCAGACTGCACTGTGCAGACAGCACTATTCACAAGAATTTGGAAATCATACCTTGTTTTGTTTAAGGGCACCTTTCTCTTTCATATGAGGGCAGTCCTTCCCCGTCACCACAGCTTTGATATCTGCCACCGGCACTGCAATTCATAAGAGAAAATGAAAGTCACTACACCGTGGGAGAGTTGAGATGTCAGGAAAGAAGCAAGGCTGAGCATGGAGTCTGCGAGCGCAGCTGTCATTCCTGAACTACTGCAACACGAGGAAAGAAAAGAGATAAAAAGAGAAAGAGAAGTCAGGCAAAATCCCAAGACCAGAAACTAAAATGGCTTCTTATATTCTGCTAAAAAGCATCCCTGGGGAGAAAAATCTATGTTCACAAGCAGAACTTGGTTCCCTAAAACAAATCCCTAAGAAAACCCATCATCACTGCGTAAAAGTGATGGTATCAGAATCAGCAGTAATCATCCTACTACCAGCAGTACTAGTACTGGTATTAGTTCCTGCTGCCAGGAACACGCGAGGTGCTTCGCACACACTGCTATCTCCTGCTACAGTAGCTGCATCTATTAGCTTCTGAGTTTTGGATAATGAGGAGAACCTTACCAAAAACAAAACAAAACAAAACAAAACAAAACAAAACAAAGCAAAACAAAACAAAAAAACCGATCAGGATCTGAACACTCTCTCTCCAAATTCTCACTCTCTACCGTCTCTTTAATTCTCACAGCAACTCTGTGAGGCAGTTATTTTTTTTTAAATCCCTATTTTACAGACAACGAAAGTAAACTCAATTGAAGAAAGGGAACATTCTCTTCTGATAGGGAAATGGTAGCTGGTATTTATCTTGGAGATTCTGAGAATAATGCAGTTAGATAAAATGATGTTATCTCGTGTCTTACTCAGGATTTGGAGGAAGATAAAAGACATGGACAGGTTTGTGCATTTCAAACTTTTGTCAAGATCATCTGAGAGAGAAGACAGTAAGATGGTTTGGAACCACACTTTAAAAAACTGTGAAGTCACCTGTCCCTCTTCAATCCCTAATCTTTTAGTCCCACAAGGGACTGTGAACCTAGGGACCCACTTAGGATCTGCAGAAACTTCGAGTAATCAATGCCTTAGTCTCCCTTAATGACGAAGATGATGAGAGATTTCATAATTAAAGTTCACATACTTTACTGATGAATTGTGTTGTGGGGGAGAGATTTAGATGAAGATGAAATTATGAAACATATAGAATATCAAAATGATACAACAGGAAGGCCCTTTAAAAGCTAATATTTTCCAGGTACCCTAAAATTGCTAAGACATTGTTCAAATCTGTTGACAGCCCTAGAGCTTTCTCTAACCCTAGAGAAAAGTAGGGTTGTAATGAACTCTTCAGGAACCTCTGCATATACTCCCTGCTCTCTGTCCCATCACATCTGTTCCTTCATCTTGCAGTCCTGATTCTAGATCATGTTGGCAGGTATTACTTGTGCTGACCAATATCTGGCTTTCCTCCCTTTCTGGGTGTATGAAAGACTACATTTCCCAGCAACCTTTGCATTTAGGTGGGGCCATAGGATTAGGTCTGGCCAGTGAAATGTGAAAGGCAATGGCATGCATGTCTCTTCCTGAAGGAGGCAGTAAAAAGTCCACTTCCTCCAGCCTCTTCAGAAACTGAACAGGCCACACATTCCATCCAGATGGCACAGGTGTGGGATGGCACAGCAGCCACTGGCCTGTGTCCCCAAGGGACTGTGTGGCACAGTCCTTTCACAGCCCATGTCAGTTATGTAACGGGAGTGAGAAGCTCTTGTCGTAAGCCACTGAGATCTGGGCTTGTTCCTGCAGCAGAACGCAGCAATGCGGCCTATCTTGAGTGGCGTAATCCTTTACTTGGGATGCCTTTCCTGCCCCTTTGGATTGGCAGGTTCCTATACATGGTCTCTATAATTCCTGGACCTACTTTGACCATAACATTCACTGACTTCAGCTCTCCTGAAATCCATTTTTATAACCAATAATCAGCCCTGTTCCCCTCGGTGGTCAATCTGGTTGCCTAATCACTACCCCAGGAAGGGGACATTTGGGCACCTCAGGAAATTGGGTTGACTCCGTGTTTACTTTTCAGTTGGACCTCCAGCATCGAAGTGAATTTGTGAAAGAGTTAACCTACACATTCAAAAGCCTTCTCAAGCTTCAGATGGAGTTCAAGTCACAAGTACCTTACGGAAAAAGTCTTTTGTTGTGTGCTATATAACATAGTCAATGAACTAGAAAGAGTTTCTACAATCTATAAATACTAAGTTACCCTTTGGCTTTGAAAACCTATCATATGGAACGGGACAAGAGGAACACAAAAGTCTACAGTGGGAGTAGTTTCAGAATCTCTAATGAGAAGGCTTCAGGGGAGAAAAGGCACTTTTCCGCCGTGCTTGTGGCAGTACATATTCTGTTTTTTATATGTATTGTCCCCTGTCAAGGAGACAAGCTGCTGTATTACTCACAGGATTATGGCTAAGAGGAAACACAAAATTCCAAAAATACAGTGTGGCTTTTAAAGGTTGCTCTTTGCATAGCTTGTCTCTAGATGCACTGGAAGATTAGGCATCAGAAGGGCTAGAACGCCATCCTTTCTATTCCCATGAGCAGAATCAGACTCATGTCTCTTGAAGCTACACTCTGAGGAGGCAGAGGGGGGCTCTTGATTGCTTCAAAGTCAGGCTACGGTTTCCATTAGGCTTTTTTATGTGGGAGCAGTATAAAGAAGTGGTGCCCAGAGACAGGAGAGATAAAAGGGTCCCTGCTGGCGCCCCACCCCCCACTCTAAATCCTTGGGGCATGGCCTCATTTCTTCNTATGTGGGAGCAGTATAAAGAAGTGGTGCCCAGAGACAGGAGAGATAAAAGGGTCCCTGCTGGCGCCCCACCCCCCACTCTAAATCCTTGGGGCATGGCCTCATTTCTTCCAAACCTTTTCTCACTTTGAGCTGGAGTGAGACAATCTCATTTAATACTACCATTTTACAGATGGGAAGACTGAGACCTAAAGAGAGGAAGTAAATTATGTAATGTCACATAGTGGGGGACAGAGTTGGGACTTTTTTCCTTCCACTCTATGCTCTCTAGCTTGGTCATGGCTTCTCCCTATGTTTGGAAGCACCCCAAATCATGCTGAACACAGCCCCAGATGTGGTGATCACTTCAGATACTCCAGGAAACTCTGTGACCACTAGTATCTGTGGAAGGCATTGGAATTGTGATTTGAAAGAAAAATACATTTGAAAAAGGAAGTGGGGCCCCCAAAATAGTGTTAGGTTTCACCACTGGGAGCCCGACTGAGGCAGAAACTACCCCAGGAAGTAGCTAGTAAGCCACGAGCACTTGCTGTATACACAGCTCCACAGACACTCCTGTGAGTGGTGATACAGAGGGGCACAGTTGGGTCCTATCCCTGCACGGTTCAGTGAAGAATCCGATCTCTAACTTGGCAGCACAGGGCAGTGGGAGGGGCACGCCTTTGGAGTCACAGACTGGCTTTGACTTCTAGATCCACCCCTGGATCTGTTCCACTTTGGGCCGAAGTGCTTGGAGCCTAAGCCTCCTTGCCGGCAATGTGGAGCTCTAGCAGCAGCTGCGTCATAGAGCTGCTCCAAGAATGATGTCCTAGTGCTGGAGCGGGATCACTGTTGGCTTTTCATCTAGGCAGGACAGGGTCATGGGACCTTGAACAGGTTATTTAAATTTTTCTGTACCTCAGTTTCCTTGTCTGTAAAGGAAGGGCAATGATGTCTACCTCTCCAGGTTGGTGAGAGGGTAATTTACGTAGAGCTCTTAGCACAGTGCCTGGCATATAGTAAGCCCTCAATAAATGTTGTTCACAATTATTCTCATTATCAATAATCAAAATTAATTGTCTCTGTAGATCGAGAGACCTGAATTATCCACTGTGCTTCGGTGACCCAAATTGCCCACTTTGCTTTGCTGTTTCAGCTGCTCCTCTCATCCTCCATAACAGGATTAATCGCCTTGTGAGGGGTGAGCCTTCTCCTCCCTGGCCCCTTTGATGAGGGAGTGAGGAGGTCTGGCCTAGATTCTTTCAAAGGGCAGCAGTGAGGGGCCTGGGGCATGGCTGGAAAGCTGCGGAGTCTAGTGTCTAGTGGGGGTGATGAGAGCCTGTAAACATGGTGATTGGGATGTGGGGCCATATCTCCTGCCAAACAGAAGTAATATGAGAAGAGATTTCCTAACCCTTTGGGGTGACGACAGCTAAGGAGAGGCCCTAGATCTCCACTCACCCTCTCTGTATTAAGAAGATTCAATTACACTCTTTGATTCATCAATATCTCAATATTCAGCACTGATTAACTCAAGGGGCGGAAGACAATTTCACCCTTGGTCTCAGGAGAGGGCAATCGAACATGGCAAGAGTGATGGCACTTGATATTAATTAAAGGAACATTTCATTTTTCTAGTGGAATGAGGTTTATGACTTCTAAGGGCTCTAAGAGGATGGGCAGAATGCAGAATTGGAATTAAATGTAAACCAGTGGCAGGTCTGAAGCAGCCAAATTGAGTTTTCTAAGCTGGGGCCTGCTTATCCCAGGCACATACTAGGTCCATTTTACTTCTCACATGAATACACACCCTCCCTGGCTCATATGTGCATACAGACACAATCTCACCAACACACGCACACGCACACCCTCCTATGTGCATACACCCGTACCGGTATGCATTCCTGGTTTATCCTGCAATGGATAAACTGTTGAGGGAGCAGCTCTTCTGAACTCTGAGGTACGGGCTTTCAAAGGCTGCAGTGGAAGGGGAAGTCTAGAGTTTTTGGAGCCATTGTCAGAAGGGACCATTGTAACCCTTTCCCAGAACCAATATCACTTCATGGCCACAACCAAAAGCTGTTTGGAGATTTGCAGCTCTGGCCTTGCTCTTCTGCAACCATTCTGGCAAGCTGGTTCTCCCTGGCATTGCCACTCCGGGTTTATAGCTAGTTACTTTCACCCTGGGCTCTTGGGGGTGCAGGCCTTGCTAGAGCTGGGGGTATCTGCTTGCAGGTAAGCCCAGGAACTTCCCCTACAAGACTCAGGAGTTGTCTGCGCCTTGACCTTCTCTAGGAGTAGAACTACCAATTTCCGAAGCAACAGAACCAGCTAGAATGGGAGTGCTGCATATAAAACCTGCAATCAATGCCAACCAAATGTCTATCTGTGGGTTGAGAAGAGGATTATGTCCCTATAAATATAGGGATAAATAATATGTCCAGTGAGTGGGAGAGCCGATTCACTGGCCCACGTGGGGAAACAATGACTCAAGCTCTGTGTGCATGTGCGTGTGTGTGTTCTGCCCAGGCCACTTTCCCTATTTCCTGGTCAGGTTAAGAACAAGACTATGGAAGACTTTGTATAGAACTTCTGGTTGCCTTGAGCAACAGTAAATTTACCTCTTTATTTAACCACTGTAGAGCAGTGATTCCAAATTGCTGGCCTCTGGACAGTTCCAAGTTCATGAAGGAGGTTTCACCAGTGAGTTTTTACCAGTTAATAGCAAAGAAAGGATAATGAAGACACAGCTGTGAGTTTTTAATAAAGCTAATTTAATTTAGTAGACGGGACTGTCCTATATTCCAAGATTAGGTCTTTCAGGTCTTCCTTATTGTTTTTCATGATCAAGAGCTCTTTTTTTAATGAAAGGAATGTGATAATAAATTTTAGTTGGATCTCATTTTTTAATAGACTCCCCCCCCAAATTAAATGTTGGCAACCCACCATCAATTCACTTTTTTTTGTTCTTTTAAAATATTTACTTACTGGTGAAGCCAACTTTGGGAAATCACCATGAAGAGAAGAGTATCAGGCAGTATCCAGCTCAGGGGTTCTCATTTTGGGTGTGCATCAGAATTGCCTAGAGAATCTATGAAGACTGAGATTGCTGGCCCCCACTCCCAGTTTCTGATTCAGTGGGACTGAGCTGAGGCCAGAGAATCTGGATTTCTAGTAAGTTTTCAGGAGATGCTGCTCATGGTCCAAGGGCCACCCTCAGAACCACTGGTCCAGCTTGTCCATGGTGGAAAGGGGAAGGCTTTCTGAGACCTGATGGGGCAGGGTCCTCGTTACTGGTAGAGGCTCAGAACACTGCCACAGTAGGGATGCACAAATGCTGTCCCAGACTTTGCAGTTGTGCCTTTCAGATTTCCTGCTCTTCCCACCAGTGGGGCCAATAATGTGGGCCAGGGAGGCAGTGCTCTTATGACAGCAAACAAGATAGCTTTCTGAACTAAATGACTCTACAAAGACCGACTGTTTCATTTTGAAGCTAGAGGAAGGGAGAATGTTCCAGGCTATCTGCCTGATATGTCAGCCCAGAGTCTGAATGTGTCAGGAATTTCTCACTTGTGGTTACTTGTTGCCTTTGGTGGCCACGAGCTGCAAGGAAGGCAGTCCAGAGCTGACTTCAGTGGGCCTTGGGGTGACAAGCAGAAAGGTGCTAGGATGTGGGGGTAAGGATTTGGTCTGGGACATGCTTATATGACCCATGCAGGGTCGATGTGAATTTTGAAGGCTATTCAAAAGTGTTTTTATTTGTTTTCTCAATCTCTCACTCTTTGGTTTTTCTACATGGGATATCCTCTGAGGTTATGTTCATTTTATCTCATTTCTTTTCCAAATAAATTCATCACCCTTGTGTATTTTAATGTTTCTATACCTGTTTAATTTGTACACTTATTACTGTCTAAAAACCTGGAACCTGGTTGGGTGTTGGGCTAAAATAGTCTAGAAAATTACTGGCTCTCCAAAACATACACGTTAAAACAGACATCATACAGAAACAGCAAATAAATACAAATAATAAGTATTTCAGGGAATAGTTAGCTGACAGTAGAATGTAACTGATCATGGATTTTTCTAAGTGTCTCAGTTACTTCTCTGAAGTAGGTTAGCCATTCTGGGGTCTGCCATTAGCTCTGCATTATAATGATGGGATACACTAACCTATAATGAATAAATGAATAAATGTGAAATTATTTTGGGTCGCAGTGCCCGGGTGGCTCAGTCCGTTGAGTGTCTGCCTTTGGTTTAGGTCATGATCCCAGGATTCTGGGATCGAGTCCCACGTCAAGCTCCCTGAGCAGCAGGGAGCCTGCTTCTCCCTCTCCCTCTACTCCTGCTCTCTTGCTCACTCTTTATTTCAAATGAATAGATACAATCTTTTATTTTTTATTATTATTATTATTATGTTGTGTTTGTCACCATATAGTACAACATTAGTTTTTGATGTAGTGTTCCATGATTGTTTGTGTATAACACCCAGTGCTCCATCTTTTAAAAAATCATTTTGGGTCACCAGAAAAAGACAACTGATGGAGCCAAGTTTATATCGTCTTTGCTCCTTGAAACAACACCTGGAAAGTAGTGCAAAAGTGGATGTCTGAACCCTAGGTTTATGTCCTTCGGGAAAGATATGTGAACATTCCTTTTGCACCCTCCCTCTTCAGCCCCAAATCCCTAATCCATCAGGGTCTCATGCATGATGAGAATGCTCAGGCTGGGACTTAACAAGATGAGACATGCCCAGTGGGTTGTCTAATTTGGGTTGGTAGCTTTCCTGCACGCTATTTTGTGACCAGGAAGCTAAACCAACCACCCAAACTCAGTCCTCCTACACAGGAGAGCCACTTACGTTTGTCCTGCAAGGAATCGTGGGGCACTTCCCCCTGAGGACTCTCTTCCAAGTCTCCATAGTGTAGGACCTTATGGTTGGGTGAAAGTCGACAGTACCAAAATTTGTCTGAAGGGAAAAAAACAAAACAAAACACACACACAAATTTATAAGGTAAGTGATTCTGATTTCCAAAAATATCGACAAATTTGTTTCCTAATAGGCTTGCCTGGAAGAACAAGCAAAACATCTGATTTTCAGTCTTCAGGAAGGAAGGAATTCTAGGGCCCTGGGTAATAAGTCCTCTTTTGATGCTGATGTCTAGTTAGCACTGTCCTGTTAACCACTCAGCAGGTTATTTAATCCTTCAGGAATAACGGCACCAGGTTTTCCAAGGCGGTGGTTTCCAGAGGGTTATTTCATCAGTACCTGTAATGACTATGGGAATTATTCCTTGTCCATGTAGGTCTGGCAATAGTGGGGAGGGAGATGTAGAAAAACCAGCTTTCTTGGAACTCTTCTGTTTCCACAGTCTTCTCTGAGCTGTTAAGACTGTTGAGATAGCTGTGTGCCATATCTGAGTTGGTACGCCAGACCCCCACCCCTGGGGCTAATACACATCAATTAATCCAAGAATGAATTGTTAGGATGCTAGTGGTACACACAAGGAATGGAATTCACGAGGAAATCATCTTAAAATAATTCAGGGATTTGGGATGCCTGGGTGGCTCAGTCATTGAGCGTCTGCCTTCGGCTCAGGTTATGATCCCGGGGTCCTGGGATAGAGCCCCACATTGGGCTCCCTGCTCAGCTGGGCAGGTCTGCTTCTCCCTCTGCCCCTCCCCCAGGCTGTGCTCTCTCTCTCTTTTCCCCTCATGCTCTCTCTCTCAAATAAATACATAAAATCTTTTAAAAAATTAAAAAATAAAGTGATGGTGAGTGTAATAAACCTGTCCCACTGGGAGAGATTCCCACCCCTTCCTGCCAGAATGTGTTTCTAGGGCAGTTTCAGAGACTCCTCCTTCCAATCATATGAGACCATTCCTGTGGGAAAGCCTTGTTTATTCCAATTCCAAAAGCACACTTCTTCCTATCTCACAGGCTTATACAAACATTTTTATTACATTGGAATGCACAGCAGGTTAAGTTGAGGGAGTTATTTATAAGAATGACCCTAAGGCCCTGGTGATGTCTATTTCTTTGTTTTTGTCTTAAGTAAAAAAATATTTTTTAATTTCAGATGTACAACATAGTGATTCTGTACTTCTATATTTTACAAAATGGTCACCACAATAAACGTAGTTACCATCTGTCACCATACAATGTTACATCTTGGTGTTTCTCATTATTTGCCACAAACCTTAGGTAAGCGACTTGCCCTAGCACGTGTACTGTGAATAGTTACTGATGGAAGAGGANTTCTGTACTTCTATATTTTACAAAATGGTCACCACAATAAACGTAGTTACCATCTGTCACCATACAATGTTACATCTTGGTGTTTCTCATTATTTGCCACAAACCTCAGGGTACTCATGAGCCCAGACAGTGTGGAGAAGCCAGGGCTCTCTAATGACAGCCCCTGTCTCGTAATGCTACTGTTCCAATCTCTTGGCACAGTGCCTGCACATAGGAGTAGCACAGTTGGTGTTGGCTAAATTGATAAATGAGGACCCAAGGGGACTTAAGACACAAAGCATGTATGACCTTGAAAGCATCTATGACCTGTAAGTCCCTCTGTGCAGTTACACAGCTGGCGAACATGATGGCCTTGGTCAAGTCACCTCATTACTGCGTCTACAAACGTATTGTTTTGAAACTACTCTGATTAGAAAGTGCTCCGTAACATTGTAAGGAAAGTGTTTTCCTATCCAAAATTGTCTTTACTGCAAAACTTATGTATTAACTTGGACTCTTTCAATAGAAAAAATAAAGTATTAAAAATGGAAGGAAAAGCCACATAATGAACAAAGAAAACGCCCAAACTTAATCCACAAGAGCAAAATGCCTCTGTGATTCCCATCTTCCTCATCTATAAATGGGGTTTGAGAATTCTTGAATGTAGTCAGAATATGGCAATCCATATAGTTTAAAAAGAATCTGAACTCTGCTGGAAAAATTTGAGAGGAAAGGAAAAGTTATTTGATGGCTAGGGAAACATCTGGCATTGCTCAATTTTCAAAATCATGTTATATCTACACATACAACACAGGTCACTTTCCTGACAGACTATTTCAAAGGGAGAAAATAAAGTTACTCCCTGACTAATCTACAGTCATTTCAATTAGGCAAACATATAATCACCAGTTCTCCATGAGGAGAACACATTTGGGAATCGGACTCGTGATTCACAATAGGAACTGTGAATTGCAAAGGAGCAGGCAGTGCTTTGGCCATGACCATCAGGAATGCTCTCGGGGGGCCTGCATGACAGGCTGTGTCGGTTCCTCCTCCCCAAAGGGAGCTCTCACCTTATCTAAACGGCCTGCAGAGACTGCACAAAGTAGGCTGGAGAGATTTACTATGAAGCTTCCTTCCCCTGATACATCGACGGTGGGATTTTTAACTAAGTGAGCAACTGATGGGTCTCAGAAAGCTGGCAAGGAAGTCGGTGAGCTGTGCACTGGGACACGCTGGTCTTATTCTGAGTAAGGACCCAAACTGTTCTTTTCAGGGGTTCCTCACTTCTTAAGCTAGGATAAGCTCTAGGGGTAATGGTAGTAACGTAAAGCCCAAGGGCCAATATGATGCAGTCAAAGATCATTCATTCTCAGGATATTGGCAGAAGTAGTGCACACAGTGCACACAGATACACTGTGAAGTAAAACGCACAACTCACATGCGTTTGTAAGACTTCAAAAATTTCTGCTGCATATGATTTCAAGGGACGTTTTCTTATCCAACGAATATTTGCAGTGTGCCTGCAATGCAGACAGGACTCTACTGTGTACAGCAAAAAATTACCAGGGTGAAAGGCAGACACGAGAGACAGAGCCAAGAAGATCGAGGATGAGGAGCTCCCTCGGTTCTTGGTGGCAACTGAGAGAAACATGGTGGAAACGCTTGTTTCCCTGGTTTAGGAAGTAGGCACAGGGACTCAGCAACTCTGACTCTACGGCAGGGAAAATAGGAATAGGGAAGGTGTCTTGTGCGGCGTGTTCTTCCTTCTACTCAGAAACCCTGGGAGAACAGTGGCTATTTATCAGGGTTCCTGCAAGTAAAGCAACCACTGTCTTTGCAAAGTTGTGGTGGATGTTCGCTGAAAAGAAACACAAAAGGCCTCCTGGAACCCCACTGTAACAGCCTGCGGTGCATGGCTGATCGATGTCCTCCTACCTCTGGCTAACTCCTTTCCTGTCCTATATGAGCTTCTCTTTCTCAGGCCACTACTAAAATAGGGAGAGAGCGAAAAGATCTGTACGTCATGCATGTAACCAATTGCTCTGTTCCTCCCCGTCAAACAGCAAGTCTTGGATGGATGACAACACTGGAGACGTGGCTGAAAGTCTTGGGGAGGCTGTTTTGACTCATAAGCAAAAGGGCAGATGCCATGACAGGCCTTTCTCCTCAGGAGAAAGCCTGGAGTCCTTAGCTCGGGGAAGGTTTAGAGGCATCGTAACTGGTGTGTGTCTGCCTCAAGGACAGTGGAACTGGCAGCTCCGAGCAACAAACCAGGCTGGCTCGTCGCGTGAGACAATTTCGTGTCAGCCAGCAGCAGCAACTTGATTTGCAGTTTCTTTTATGGTAAGAAAAATGTGTATTTCTTTTCAAAACCCAGCATGATGCTACCAGTTCCTCAAGCCCTCTGGGCAATGAATGAGTGGATTGTGTCACTAAAAGCAATTAGCAGGAAGCAGTGAGAACATTATCAAAGATTGTTTACTAGCATTGAAAGAATAAACAGGAGTTAATATAGGGGTCTTCCAGTCAATTACGAGTGTTAGCACGTTAATAGCCATTTCTTCATTTTCCAAATTAAAAAACTGACAAGAAGGAGACAATTGTGTGCTTCACTTTCTTGGTCTGTCTCTGTATGAGTGCGTGTATGTGGGCGTGCACGCATGTGTGTGCACGTGTGTGTGTGCAGGATCAGAGAGAAAAGCTGGTTTCAGAGCTCACAAGACTGGTAAGGTCTCCAGGGCTGATTAAAGCTATTCCCAATGTTGCACAGATCATTACTGAGCTAATAACCATGGACAACTGTAATTCTTGCAGCACTGTTTGAAAGAACTTTCTGCAATGACAGAAATACTCCATAGATACTTATCAAATAGTAAGAAAATAAGTTTTAAATTGTATTTTAGTTCAATTAAATGAGCCATAGGTAGCTATACCCAATTGTATGACTGACCGTTAGTCTTCAGCATTCAAGGCTAGAGACACGTCTGGGGCTGGCCAGCAGGACTGCAGGGCAGTTGGGCAAACTGAATACTAGGTACCATTGTTGAGTGTGAAATGCTGGGCGGGTCAGAGAGACACAGGGCACAGCAAGAACGGAGTCTTGATCAGCTCTGCCGAGGACTCACGGGGACATCTTTATCTTGGGTGCAAAGCCCCCAGTTGGCAGGTGGCTGCTGGCCCAGGGAGCCCTGAGAGTTCTGTGTTTGGGAAGCAGGTGGCCTTTACTAAAGTAAAATCTTAGGGCACTTCTATTAGGATTTTGGAGCTTTTGTAGGTTAGCCTAAAATGTGCAATATCTTTAGTGTGTTCAGTTCTTTTTCCTGCCTAGGCCTGAAGCTTTCCGAGTCATAGAAAACACGAGGGACCCCAGCCATGTTTTTAAGGGGAGATGTCTTCTTTGAGGTGATGAGATACCAGATTGCTTGTTGGTCCAGTAAAGGAAGACAATGAATATACACAGAGACAGAGGCCATCCTGCCTTCCAAATCTTCATTGCACTGGAGAATCTTTAGAACGAGGGATGGTGTTCTGATTCCGAGTTCTGGCCCCCTGCAGACTGCTGCTTCCTTTCACAAGAGAAGTTGACTCCAGAGCTCCAAATCCTTTCAAAGACGGTTTGGCCTAACTGCTGCTTTGGAGTCACAGAGACCTGGGCTCCCCACCCGGCCCTCACACATCAGCTAAGCAGCCTCGGCCAAGATGTAAGAATCTTAGGGATCCCTATTCCTGTTTTGTTAAGTAATGTTAATTACTATCTAAAACATATATAAAATATCCATTTCTGCACCCTGCACAGAGCTGGCTCACAGCTTTTAGCATCTTCCTGTGCTTCCTGTTAACAGTAACCCCTCTTGTCCACTCCTGCTTCCTTCACCTTCTGAGAACAAGGATCATCTCTTCTTTTGAGCTACTGGAAAGTACTTTGTCCCTGAAAATCAACTGGATTTTCTTCCTTTGAAAATATGTGATTTATCCCTGTTTTTTTTTAATAAAAATGAATTATGATAAAGTTTAATTAAATAGCAAATGAAAATTTCAATGGGGGCTAGAGGAAGAAACAGCCTGCTCTTAAGGAAGGTTCATTTGGTTACTGCACCTGAATATACCAGTTGGCTCTAGGTTTTCTGAGAGAACGGAGAGACCAAGGTAAGGTAGATCACCCCTGGCAGTGACACGGAAGCAAGCCAGTTCCTCGGGGCACATGCTTTGCTAGCATCCAAGTTCCAAACTAAGTTTGCCATAGTAGTGCTTAGAGAAGGTTGCTGTGTTACTGCTTAGAGAAGGGATGCTGGCCAACAAAATGGACAATGTTTTCAATGAGAAGCAAACGTTTCATGCTATCATTTCTTGTAATGACACTCCAGTGTGTAGCCCTGGGCTCTTACCAAGAATATTCAACATGAAGGATCCTGAAAGACTCTAATCTCTGAAATATAAGGAAAATAGGGAGTAGTTCCTGATCCTGCAGATTCTCATGACGCAAATAATGGCTCTACCACAGACAACTTCCGGAATTTCACCTGAATTCGGTCCTGCAGAAGCCCGGGGGGCACAGAAGCAAGCCAACAGATCTCACTGTAAAGGAGTCTGACGGGCACCTTAGCTACTCTGTGGAGGGAACAGAATGGAGTGAGGTTGGTATGTGACATCCATTGCCACTCTCCCACCTATGTTTAAAAACCTATATTCTGAGGATCTACAAGCTAAAATTAATGCTAAATAGCCCTAAAGCATGTTTGACAATGTGCGAAGCACTCTACTGAGTGCTATAAACGCAGGATTTTATTTAACCCTTACTTACAACTGACATCACTTGGCAGATGAGGAAATAGGAACATAGAGAGATCTAGTAGGTTGCCTAAGGCTGCCCAATAAGCGAGTGGGGAAGCAGGGACTTCAGTGCCTCTTGATGTGTCTCACATGACTTACTGCCTCCAAGTTCTAATGTGGCCAGAATTCCTAGAAACCCAGATTTGCGAATATCGACATCAGTCTAACCAAGTAGCAGAGCTGCGAGTGAGGCAGGCAGAAGGATGGGTAGGTATTAACTTGCGTCTTCTAGCCAAATGTGGTGTGGTAAAGGACTCTGTCTGCTCCCCTGCTTTCTGGTTTTGTGGGACAGAAAGCTTTTTCATATTATCCCCTGTACAGTTAATGCTTAAATCGGGCTCATCTGTATCTGACTCACTGTTGAACAAGTTTAAATGGAGTGTGGCCGCCATTCCTTTATAACGTGCTTGCTCTTTAACCTGGGAGGGCATGTGTCTGTTGCCTTCTGAGAGCTCCTGTAGAAGTACACATCTTTCGAAGGGATTAAAATGATTTTACGGGGGCGCCTGGGGGGGCTCAGTCAGTTAAGCGTCTGCCTTCTGCTCTGGTCATGATCTCAGGGTCCTGGGATGGAGCCCCAGGCCAGGCTCCCTGATCAGCAGGGAGTCTGCTTCTCCCTCTGCCCCTCCCCCTGCTCATGCTCTCTTTTACTCTCTCTCTCTCAAATAAATAAATAAAATCTTTTAAAAAATGATTTTACGTCATATCCTCATTAATCTGTGTAAATCTAAGTGGAATGTTTCAATGGGGTGGTAAGAAACCAATTTCATCACAGTCTGCTTTGAATCCCTACTTTTATGCACAGAGATTTTAAATCCATTTACCAAACACCAAAAGGCCTTCCGTTATGCACCCAGAAGGATGATTTTATATTAAACACAGATGGCCAGCCTCCCTATGGAGCTTAACTAATAAATTCATAATCTAGATGCTAATATTTTTTGTTCATTAGGTAATTCGTTTTTACAAAACTGGAAAAATTTACAAAACTGGAAAAATAATGGGCTAATACTTCTTAAGCCAAAAGACTGTCATTATTATATCTAGAAACAGTATTAGTCTAGTAGAGTTTTATCCATTTCAGCCTAGAAAGGGAAGACTCATGGTAAAGTAGACTGGAAGGTTAAGCTGAGCTCTTTGAATTATGTTCTGGAGGGTTCTAGCTAGACATCAGTGGAGGCGTTGGATGGTATGTATCCGTGTGCCATCTCCTCTCTCCTCCTCCCACTTCTATGTCCTTTGCCCATGCCAAGTAAATAAAAACTTTATAAATCATCCTATGGGAGCAGTATGTCCTGACTATTGATTTTTCCAAAGGTGATGAAGAGATCAAGCATAGAATCGACTATCTGGCTAAGTGAGCTAAGAGATCATCTAGTCCAATTCTCCCACTTATTTGATGGGAAATTGTAGTCCTGAGAGGTCACATGTCTGCCTAAAGGCTCTCATTTGGTTACTTAGAGTTGTGAAGCCTCGAGTCAAGTCTGCTCACTCCCAGCTCATTGCTCTTTTCCTACACAATCTCCTAGAAGAGTAGCTGCTACCCTTTGTTGTGGCTTTCTGAGGGCTACATTCATGATTACCTTCCCTCCTCACACTAACTTCAGGACACAGGCACTGTTATCCCCATTTCTGATGGGAAGACTGTCCACCATCACACAGCTGGTTGGGGGAGAGGCAGGACTGCACCCATTTCATCTGGCCCCAGGGCTCTTGCCCTCACCACCATACCACACTATCTTCTGGAAAAGCATTTGCCCTGATGACCGATGTCTAGATGCAAGGAGTGCGGTGAGAAAGGAAGGAGCTGCTCTCCCAAAGCCAGCCTTTCTCAGTCCCAGCTGGAACTCAGCTCTTATTATTATCCTACCCATTGTCCTCTCCCCTGAGGTCCCTTTGGAAGCTCAGTGCCATAGCTTGCCATCCTTTGGGAACAACCTATGTGTTCATTTCTCAAGGAAATTCTGCCTTTGGAAGTTCCTTAACATGATTTTTACCCATAATATTTGAAATAGTTTGAATTTACTCAATATTCAGCACAAAGTCATTAAAGTAAATGGCCGGGGGATGGGTTCGGCATAAACACAAAATGATGTTTGTCATTAGTGGGTGAGCTCTGCATCTGGGCAGAGCAGCCACTGATTGTCACAAATATCTGCCAGAGTTTCTCCTGGGCTGTAACGGGTGTTCTTCCTGGTAGAGGTTCTACCGCTTAGACTCATTCCTGGTTGTCCCTCAATCTTGTCACCTCTCCCCAGATCTTATTTTTCAGTTTTGTTTTCTGTTTGTTTAGAGGACAGTATGATATGAATCCTGTGACTTTGCAATCAGCAGCCTGTCAAGAGAGGAAGAAAGCAATCAAAGGACTTTACGTCCCTGACTGAGAACCAGCTGGAAGTGCCTCCTGCCTCTTGGAACTAGTCTAATGGCACCCATTTGGACATGGTATTTTGGGATTAAAATTCACGTTCCTCTTGCAAGATTATGAAAACCGATTCTATCCCACCTTGGTTCACTGTTGCTTCTATCTCCAGATAAAGTAATTTTCACCTAGAAGGGAATCAGTATGGGGATTTGAGAATTAGGGCCATCCATGCTGGAAGTTCCAAGATCAAGTCCAGCTATGGGGGCCGGCTCTCCTGACAGAAGAGTGAGTCATTAACCCATAAAAAAATTTTTTTTAAATAAAAATAAAATGAAAGAAAGGGCCATAGAGTTGCTGGAGTATGAATCCTTGCTCTTCCACAACTTTGGGCAACTTATTTAACTCCTCAGTGTCTCAGTTTCCTTATCTGTGAAGTGGGTATAATCACAGGGTTACCTAGGGTTACCATGAGGATGAAATGCATTAAAATAAGTAAAATGAGAACCTGGTACATGGTAAACTCTCGATACATGTTGGCTCTTCTTGCACACCTACTAGCAGACTTGTGGCACTAAAGAGCTCAGGTGGCTTTTCAGTACCATGGGTCTTCTGGTAATTCTTTGATTTTCCCCAGGTACGCATGGGGAGTCAGAACTTACCTGGACTGCTATACCCATTCTGAGTCCAAAGCTGCAAGGCCTCCTTTTAAACCGGCACCCATACGCCATGCTTCCCCATGGAGCAGGCCACCGCTCACCCTAGCCGGGGGCACAGTGGCCCCAGACACAATACCTTGCCTCCGCCGGCAGTTGAGTTTCCTAAAGCAGGTCCCTTCCACGAGGCGGTTCAGGCGTTGCTGCTTGATCAGCTCCAAGATTTCTGGCTGGATCTTCTCCTTTAGTTCCCTGTGAAGGACAAACACGCAGTGCACAGCATGCCTTGAGAACAGCGCCTGGTTGAAAGAGCATCCGGGCAGATGGGGCAGGGAAGTGCAAGCTGCATCATCCCACGACCATCCCAATACCTCCCAAGGCGGTGCTTTAGATAATTATTTATTAAGAGTTAGTGGACACGGTTATCTGTTAAAACAACATTATAGATTCTCTGACATTTACAGAATACCCACCAAAGCACCAGCCGCTTCAGTGACGTTTTGCTACACCAAAGTCTCCTGAGAAATTTCTTCACTTGTTTCACAGAGCCACAGATATAAACTCACGCAGAAACTCACTTGGCTTTGCCAGGACAATAAATCTTCAGTCACATGTCCCCCCCAAAAGCACGTAAACTCCCAGACTACATTTGTGATCTGACCAAACAGCAATATCGGGCAGCCCTGTAATTACTGATTCCACAGCAAACCACAGGACCACATTTTGCTTTCCACTCTATCACTTACAAATGGGAGCAACATGTCATCCCCCATTCTAGCCCACAGAGATTGGGATAATGATGGGATAAATTAGGGATTATTTGCATCTTGAGTCAGGCTAATACGATATAATTTAGTTTTAGATGTACTATGCCTTAAAGATATCAGAACAGGGAACAATTTTTTTTTAAATCTCTTTTTTTCTAAGAGCATAATTTAAAAAAAATTTTTTTAAAGATTCTATTTATTTATTTGAGAGCGAGAGAGTGAGCGAGCAGGGGGAGGAGCAGAGGGCGAGGGACAAGCAGACTCCGCGCTGAGTGCAGAGCCCAATGGAGGGCTCGGTCTCACAACTCGTGAGATCATGACCTGAGCTGAAATCAAGAGTCAGACAGACACTTAACCAACTGGGATATGCAGGTGCCTCAAGAGCATAGTTTGTTTTTTTTTTTATCATGTGAAATTTATGTAGTGCTCTAGCATTTGAGTCTAAGTAAAGCTAGAGTTGTTCTAGTTGATGCTGGACAGGGAGAACCTCAGTAGTGTTAAAGTATTGATTAGAACATAGATCTAGAACTAGGAAGACTAAGGTTTCGATCTAGACTCTGCACATGACTCACATTTCATGTAGCTCATCTAAGTCTCAGTTTTCCCACCTGTAAAATGGGGATAAGAATCTTTTCTGGGGAACTGCTGTGACTCCCAAAGGAGATGGTATGAATGCAAGTGCTTTATAAGCTCTGGGCAGGAATGCGAGGTTATTACTGAATTTGCTTTGATAATATTCTCTCCTTTCCTCAGGCCAACTCTCCATATGTCCACATGTCACTGTAATCAGGTAGTGGTATCATCCGATTTTAGCTCAGCTAACATCCCCTTCCCACTCCCCCTCAAAAACCCCCAAGTTTTGGGAATACGTATTAGTGTCATTAATAAATGGGTAATATTATTTCCATTTACAGGTGGGGAAAGAGCTCACAGGGGTTAAGCATGGAACTCAATCTTCTGCATACAAACTGCTTCTATTTACATGTGAGATAAAGAGAATTAAAAAGTCACATCAAAGGATCCGGCCATCTAATGGGTGTGTCCGTACTCTGCTAATATATATTTTAAACTCGAATGGCTTCAAACCTCCTGTCATTTGATACTGTTGCAACAGAACATTTATAAAGCATAATATGGAGATCGAGCCCTAAAAACACACCTTGGTACATTTGTAAAGCTCTCCTGTGCAGACCTCCAGGGTCTCACCTTGGGCTTTCAGACCACTAAAACTATTTATTATCAGTGTTCACCTTTTATAAAATGGACTTAGTATATTGCAGTTTTGATGAACCCTGCTCTGAATGGAAGAAGAAGGTGTGTGTGTGGGGGAATGCCAGGGCAGCCACATGCGACAATAAATCACTGCTCCTGACTTCCAAGCCAGGGTGATGGGGCAGAGAGGACAAGACAGCACCAAGGGATGGAGAAATCCCTGGAGAAAGGGTTTGGGAATTTCACTGTTTCTTAGGTTGTGATGTATTTATAAACAAGACTTTGAGTAGGCTAGAGTTGAATTATTAAAATGGAGATAAAGATGCAGGAAAGAGGACCAAAAGGAGGAAATAATTGAAAGTACTTCCGAGTCATTTTAGTCGATGATTCATGACATCTTAGTGTAAGACCCAGATGTACACATTGTGACATGTCTCCTGAGGAGACATTTCCAGAGTAAGTGAATACGCTGCTCCAAGAGTTAGCTGTTCTTGTTGTGAACCCCACAGGCCTCCAAAACATGACTGGGCAATGAGAAAAAGAGGACAACTTTTCTTTTTTCTAAGTGATTTCCTCTTCTTTCCATGCAAATGGACCCACTTGCTATAAAATGCACTCATATCAGGAAAACATATATAACACCTACATGAGGTGTCTGCAGATGAGGCTGGACCTCAGCATAATCCAGCCAAAAGCATCATGGGCTGCAACTGGGAATAGAGATTCTCAGCTTGGGGTCAATGAGGCCAAGGTCATGGGTTCACTGCCTTTGTTTTGATAGATATCCTTCTAATTCTGTCTAAAGGCCTTGTAAATAAATAAAAGAAGGAAGATTAAAGGGGGTAGGGTAAATGAGTGTGTGAAGAGCAATTCCAGGTCCAGCACCGTTTCTGGGAGACAATCTCAGGTCCAAGGCCAGTGAGACCAGTGCCACACACAGAAGACAGGCGGCACCACTGGACCGGTGAGCTGCCTCCCTGGACCAGTGGTCTGCCCCACTCAGCTGCTACTAGAGTGTCTGCCTAGAACAGAGGTCTGTAAAGGCCAGGCAGCAAATATTTCAGGCTCTGAGGGCCATACCTGTCTGTTGCAACTACTCATCTCTTCCATAGTAGAGTGGAAGCAGTCAATGGTAGGTAAACACATGAGTGTGGCTGTGTTCCAATAAAACTCCATTTACAGAAACAGGTAGTGAGCTTGATTTGCCCCAAGAGGTATCTATACTATGCCGACCTCTGATCTAAAAGGGTTCTGTGAAGACTTTGGGTGGGCTGAGAGACAGTGTCTGTCCCATGGAAATCGATCTGTCTTGGCACCAGAGGGCCTTCAAATTCAGTCCTTATATTTCTTCTATTCTTTATATTACAGACTCATGACTTTGAATATCAACTTTATGCTGACAGCTTCCCAAATTTATATTTCCAACCTGGACCTTTCAGCTGAACTCCAAATTCATCAAACCAACTGTGAGACATGCCAGATCTGGATGTCTCACAGACACCTCAAACTTGACAGGTCTAAAGCTGAACTCCTGACCCCCTGTCCTGACCTGCTCTACTCCTTCTCTCCTTTGGTTGTTCAGCTCAAACAAAACCATGAACTCCTCCTTGACTCCTCTCTTTCTCTTATCCATTAATCAGGAAATACCATTGTTTCTTATCTTCGAAATCTATGTAATCTATAGTAGAGACTTTAATCACTTGAATCATCTCTTGCTTGTATTATTGAATTAACTTCCTTACTGATCTCCCTGCTTCCCGACTTGCCTCTCTGGAGTCTATTCCCAATACAGTGAAAGAGGGATTATTTAGAAACCCAAGTCAGCGCACATCAATTCTCTGCTCAAAACCCTCCGATGGCTCCCAAACAAGGCCCTCCATAATCGACTCCCAGCACTTTTCTGGACTCAACACCTATTGCTCTTCTCCTTGTTTAGTGTTTTCTAGCCACACTGGCCTTCTTATTCATTGAGCACCCGGACCTACTCCTACCTCAGTGCCTTTGCACTGGTGTTTCTCTGTGCTGGAATACCCTTCTCTTAAATATACACATAGCCTGCTCCCTTAGTCCCTTAAGCATCTTAACTCAAATGTTTCCATCCCAACTAGAGGGATCTACTCTGACCACATTACTTAAGGCTGCCAGCTCTCCATTTCCTTTATCCTGCTTTATATTTCCATTGTCATTATCCTCTTTTAATATGCTATAATCTTATTTGCTATGTTTATTGTCTGTGTCTCCCCACTAAAATACAATCACTCCAGGGCGAGAATTGCGTCTGTCCTCTTCACGGCTGAATCACCAACACACAGAACAGTACCACGTACATGGCAGGCATTTGATAAGCATTTGTCAAGTGCACTGAACATGAAAATTGTGTAACTGACCAGACCATCCTGCTGGAACCTGCTGAGGGAAGGCCCTGTGCAAAGCTTGTGGCCAATCTTTAGTGAGGAGGCAGGTAGGCAGGGTAGGTGTTAGCCTGATTTCTGGCTCCGTTTTTACTTTTTCTTTCTCACTATACTTCCACTGTACCTTCTAAGATAAGGCGAAGCATATACAAATAGATTTATAGCGTCAGTTTTAGCATTTACGTATCAACAGTGTGACAACATGCCCCATTCTGGTTATCAGCTAATGATAAGAGGGACCATTTCTCTGAGTGGGTATTATGTGCTGGGCACATATGCTAAGTGCTTTTCAGGCACTATGTCATTGAATCTTCATAACTGCGTGACGATGTGGACACTTTAATCATCTTTTTTAGATATTAGAAAAACAGGCTTAGAATGGGTTATGTAACTTGTCTAGGGACCCACATGTCCAAGTAGTGGCCTTGGAGTCTAATCCCAGATCGGTTAGCTCCCTGGGTGTGGATTTTCTACCTTTTGCTGTTATGCTCCACTGGTGTTTATCCTTGCATCTCTCCTTCCCCCAAGTATAGTGTTAAATGACCTATTTTTGGACTGTTCAAGATTTTTATATCCATTAACTCGGATTAATTGTGTGGAGGGCTTTATCTTCCCTGTAAAGTCATGCTAAGTGGAAAATAACAAATACCTCCTCTCTGAAATAATCAGTCAAGAGCTAAGAAATACAACAGAGCTTCTTCAACCCACCAAATATTCCCCCCAAAATTTGCTCACGTGGAGTGTGCATTTTTCCTCTCAGGAAACATAAACGGTTTATAATAATGGGACATGTGCCTCAAAGGATCTGTGGAGCACTTAGGTTTGCCACCGTGCTGTGTGCGGCAGACACGGGGAGCCAGGCTATGGGGAGAGTGCTATGGGGGTCAAGAGGCTGGTGAGGGTATGGCCAGCAGGGTTCTGCACTAGTAGGCAAGCCCCAGCCAAGTCACTGTCCCAGTCTGCAAACTGAGAAGTTTGAACTAGATGACCTTAAAGGCGTTTTTTGGTTCTAAATTTCAAATATCCTAACTCCTGAGCTTGGGGAGATGTGTCCCCGGTGTGCTCTCATGACAACGCCTACCTGTGTTTCCTTCACCCAAGCACAGTCTGTGCCAACCCTCCCACCCCAGTTTTACAACCTGGGACAAGGGAGGGGGGTGGTCAAGTGTCTCTGGTTCTCTGCCTGTCCACAGCACAGGGCCTGGCGGGCAGGAGTCACTCAAGACATATTTGTTAAATGAATGAGTGAATGAATGCAAACCATCATATATGTGCTGTCCCTTTCTCTCTGTTGACGTGGGTTTGTCCTGTAAGCCAGGTCGGCAGCCTTTAGGCTTCGTCTGATCCCACAACGAGTTCCTGTCTAACAGGTCATTCTAACAGGCAAAACATCACTGGACAAGCAGCTGGAGGCTGGCTCCCCCTGCCCATTTCGGAGGCTGGGATAATGATCAGGCTGGCTCCTGGCGTCCCCCTTAAATGCTATAGTTTCTGACAAGCCTTTATTGCAACAACGACAGGACTCCAGTGAGCCATGGTGCTCTTCAGTCCCGTGGCCGAACGACGATGCCAAAGCGACACGCATACAGAAGACTTCCTTTATATTTGCGTTGTTTCTCCTCACATGGTAAACGTAAACAGGAGAGCTTCTTATAATCAAGGAGAAAACATCAGAATGTCATGGGCAGAGCCGTAGGAAATAAAGATATGAAGCCAAAACAGGAGCAAAGTGTTCACACTTCACATGCAGTTAACATTCTTACTTAGAATCAAGTCGTGGTCGCACATTGACTTGGGATCCCTTGGCTTTGACTGAAGTGGTTCCTCAAGTCTCCCTTTAGGTTTTAAGAGCCTCTGTCAAAAGCATAGTGAAGTCCCGTGTGTTTGCGCGCGTGCTGAAACACCTCAGGAAATGCAGCATTCTGGGGCTGTGCGCCCCGTGAGGGGCCAAGGCGCCACTGTCCTCTCCGCTGGTAAGAAACGGTGTCTCTGAGGAGTCCAGCATTTGTCAGAAGGGCTCTCTGTTTGGGGTTTCTAGCTGTACCTTCTGGCTGAGGACCCATGCCAAGCCCCAGCAGCGCCTGCTGCAGAGTGGGCTGGCGCTCAGTGCAAGTCCAGTTTGGGTCTCACCATGACGCAAGCCAAAGAGGCCCGGGAAGCACTTCCCCCCCGATGCCCCGTGTCACCCTCACTCAAGTCTGCACTTCCGCTCTGCAGCCTCTGACCGTGCTTCCCAGGGCCTGAAAGCAAACGCGCTGTGGGAAGCTTCAGGCCTGTGAACTTTTTTACACCCCATCTTAGTTTTGCACTTAGCAAAGGAGCTCTGTTGGCATGGACAAAGCATGAGGTGAGGGATCCGTGGGCTGGAGTTCGAGTCCCGGCAGCTCCCCTCTCTCCTCTCTGGACTAGTCCTGCTCCCTGAATGGGAATAAGATTTACCTGCTTCTCATAGATGTGAGGAAATGAAATACCAGGAGGGGCTGCTTTGCAAATTGCCAAGCATTAAAAATGTCATATATATAAGCGTAAAGTACAGAAAGAGGGGTAGAAAGAAAGAATCAGAAACAGAGAGAGCGGGGGTTAATGTCATAATGACACCTGTGTTGTAAGTCGGCTTCGTACAAAAGTTCAGAAGAAGCCATGTCCAGTCCGCCGAGGGACGAACAACGGTACATATCACACACTTTCCTCACCCCTGCCTTCTCTCCGGCTTCCTGCCCTATAAATCATAAGGGTAACAGAGCTGACCTAGCTCTTAGAAAAGGACAAGGGAAGATAAATAGGCCAGTTCTAAGAAAAGACAAAGCAAACCAAGCAGTCTTCGTGTTGGAGGTTCAGAGCATTCTAAAGATGGAGGTACTCAACATGATGACTGTGGCAAGTGGCCCCTGCTGCGAAGTCCTATAAGCAGGGGCCCTGCTGCTCTCGACCTTGGGCCTGTAGGCTGGTAGTCACGGGGGCGATGCAAGGTGACCTGGGGCGAGGCAAAGCCGATGGATGGGGCAGGGACAAGTAAATCTCTCTCTCCTCTCAATGTCTCTCTTCCTCTCAATGTCTCTCTTCCTCTCAATGTCTCTCTTCCTCCCACTCACTACTTCAGTGTTCATGTTGCCTGAATTACCAGTGGGCCTTGCTCTGGCTGGGCGGAGCATCTTGCCACTCAAAGGCACCCACCAAGAAATAGCTTCATGGGCAAAAAAAAATTTATCCCAAGTGTTAGGAAAGGTCCCCCCCCACTTCTCAGTTACAAATTCTCAGGGGACTCGTCAGTAACCAGGCCACTTCCTGGTTTAGGTCCTGCTGCCAGCACCTGTACCCGCTTTCCCCTCGGCCATCCCTGCGCCACCTTCCTCAGGGAACTGCTGAAACTTCATGAACCCAACTGAGGTCTTCCGGAGTGTCTTCTGTTGGCCTTGTAAAGAGCTCACAACACAGCCCACTGCACTGTGTGACAGGCCTTCAGACCGGAAACGGTGGGTCAGAGCCTCCTAGTGTTCAGGGGTTACTTACAAAATCGGGCGGGACTGGAAGTCTTCCTGGTTCATCCTCTCAGACTGGCGGATTTTCAGGATCTCAGTGTAGCTCAGGTTCTGCAGTTTGCACTTGAACTGGTCCAGGGAGCTAGGCTTGGTTGTAAGAGCTCTCATAACCTGCTCCTTCACCACCTGCATTACCTGTAGATGAAAGGAAGACCATAACTTTCCTGGGGGGATGTCCTTGCTCATTTGGAAAGATCTTCTAGAGTGAACGGCTCCCTGCCTTCCTGTTCCCCAGCCCCCTGCTTCCCTTCACCTGCACTCTCCCCCCAACCTTGAGAGTGCTTTTCCAAAGAGTAAACTACCATAATGTACATCTTCCACTTTCTCCTGTGCTGCTGGAACCACAAGGAAGGAGATGGACTGACAAACTTGGAATTGGGGGGTGGGCAGGCCTGGCTGGGGGAGTGATCCATTTGCTCAACATATTACGGGACTACTGCTGAAATGACACTGCGAATAATGCAAACTTCAAAAGTGAAAGAAGTCCAAGCAACAGCTAGGAGTCTGCATCACCGCTTTTTTTTCTGGAAGAAAATCGCTGAGATACAATTAACTGTGGAAGTCTGGTTGGCACTGGTTCAAACGAACATGAAATGATACCCACACTCGCCCCTCCAAAAATGCTTTCCCCATGTAGTGAAGACCTGAGTGTTTATACACGTGAGGGACCTGAAACTGTGCATGGGCTCTTGCCTTCTTGAGCCAGGCACTAAAAAAGAGGTCTATTAAATAGAACAGACATATCCCATTGGAAGCCTCAAGAAAAAAAGAACATGGTGATGTCCTGCCTAAGGACAGGTCCAGCCCACAGGAGGCAATTAAACATTGCCTCTATTAATGTGGATTTGTCTTCATCAGAATTTATAAAGCAGGAAAACACCAGAAAACACATAGAGGCATCCAAGGGACGTATAGTAGTCTTCCAGCTTCTTTTTTTTTTTTAAATCCTCCACTGCAGAGGAGAACACCACCACTGACGAGGTATCTACTATGTGCCCGATACTATGGTGGAAGCTTTATGTGTGTTCCGTCTCTTAATTCACTTAGACCTAGGAGTTAGACGTGGTCATCATTCTATCTGCATACGAAGAAACCAAGGCTTCAAAATGTTAAGTAACTCGTTCAAAATCATGCCACTGGTTGGTAGGTGGGTGAGCTGGGATTTGAACGCTACTCCACTGCCAATCACACCACCACTGCTGGGGTCACTTAGGAATGTAAAATGAAAGAAAATCTCAAATGCACCTCAATTATATGCTAGATCCTGTGCCAGACACATGTTTATTCATCATCTCATTTAATCTTCCTTCCAGTACAGAATAGGTGTTATTAGCACTATTTTAAAGATGAAGAGGCTGAGACTGAAGACTGAGGACTTACCCAAGGCCACACATATTTAGCTGAATTCTATGACACCAAGTGGCCCCCCATGATGGATGCTGCATGCACTTGATGTTGAATAGCCCTGGCATGCTGCTTACCCTTTATCACTGTGAATACGATCCCACTATACTCCTTATGGCTTCTCATCTGTTGTTCGTCGAATAAATCACACACGGAGGTACTCAGCAATCGCTCATGGACTAGCCTTACCCCGAGATGTGTTTTCAAGAAGCATTATTGTAACAGAGGGAACACTTTTACAGCATGGGAAAGACTGTGGCAGACCTGAACTTCCAAATGTGCCTGAGTGCTAGGTGATGGGAAAATCTCACCACCTTAGAAAATATTAGGCAGACACCTGATGGCTCCTTGCGCTTGCTGAACTCTGTTTAACAGTGCTGCCCCTCTCCGATGTGCAGGTTGTTAAGCAATCCACTCAGGTTTCTTTCTCCAAGTATCTGTCTCTCTGATAGCTGTCCTGTCCACATAAGGGCCCATCTAGTGACCTGTGGGGGCCTAGAGGACACTGGGAGCTAGAACATCCTCCTTGGTAATGAAATTAATCTGGCCTTCAGGAAAAGCTGGGTGCTGCCCAGGGGGCTGCAGGTGAACCCCTATGTCAGGGATGCCAGGTGCTCTCACGCTTTGGTCATCTGCTGACCCATTGCTTCCAGTGCCCCCATATTCCAGGGATCTTGGCTCAGTCACGTTTTCCTTTAGTCAACTGAAAATGGCTGAACTAAAGGGATGATGAGTCATAGGTGACGGGAATAAAATCAAACCTAGAAAATAGTTCAAATGATACTAACCCTCACTTTACCTATTTATATGCTTCTGACATTCAGGAACCCAAGTTCGCAGTAAGGATACCCTCCACTAGGTAACATATTTGCATTTTCAGGAGGGCTTTCTGGGAGGTAGTGTCTTATCACAAAAAAAATGGATCTAAAGGCAGGAATCTCAGGAAACTACAGAAGAAAACTTGAGGGATGACGGATCTCTTTTACGTCCTCATGGATCTGCTTTATCCAAGGACACGTGTGCCATGCCTGCGCTGTCCAGGGGTGGTTGTTGGTGATAGCAGCGGTGTAAAGACATAAAGGCAACTGTCCTCTTGTCCTCTGATTCATGGGAGTTTTGAGGACCATGGCTGGGTCCTTCAATCTAACTCCACTGGTTACCAGCTTACCATAAACCAGACAGTATTTGATAGAAGGAATTAATAAAAAGTTGCTTGAGAAGCATTAGCTATGAAGTCAACACAACACATATCACTGAGTACTTACCATGTGTCTATACTGGTTGAAGCACTGGGAACTCAAAGGTGAATAGGTATGGCCCTTGCCTGCTGTGAACTAGTGGTCTAATAAGAGGGCCAGACATGGGACATGAGCAATGATCATGACAACAGAAGAGCGAATGTGATAGAGAAGACGGACTGGTGGCCTTCAGTGGCAGGTGGGGAGGCATTTCAAAGAAGACATGATATGGGCTTTGCAGGGAGAATGAGTACTCAACCTGTGGGAAGAGATGAATAACCTGAACACGAGCCCCCATTAACCCCTTTGAACCTGGGCTGCATCTGAATTGGAACCAGTTACATAAGCATTGTTTCCTGCCCCCAGCATAATGGCATCAAGGAAAATTTCCAGTTGACCTTCCATCTGATCTGCTGCTTTTTTTTTTTTTTTTACTCAAGCAAAATGCTAAATTTGGGATGCTTGACAAATTCTGAAATTGTGACCATCTTATATCATGTGGTATAAATGGTGGTTAAATTTAGTCAAGGCTGAACTACAACACTTTGCTATTTCATGACAGGGACATCACAAGAACTACCCCTTTCCCCATTTAGAGGAACTCAGAGTTGGGGCAAGGAGATAATTATCACCTCCCAATGTTACTTGACCTTCATGTGGGAGGTAGGACATGTAAGAAAGATAAAGACAGAGCGATCAGAATACCAAAAATGAAGAAGCAATTTTAAAATAGAATCAGTCAGGTAAGGAGGCAAGGCCAAGACAAAACTGGCTGGGACTTGAAGGATGGATGGGAGTTCCTGAGGTGAAGAGGGGAAGGGAGTCCAGGCAGAAGGACCAGCAAGAGCAAAGGCTGGAAGGAGGGAGTGCATGACTCAGGCATTAGACAAAATATGCTTTCGGAGCCCACGTTAGCAGCTTTTAGCAAACGGATGCTACTGGTTGCAGGATGACTTCTCAGCCTGTAGGGCCCAACACACACAACTGTAAAGCCAGGCTGTGACCTACCTTCCTCAAGATACTTAGTCCCTCTGAGACTCAGTTTTATCACCTATAAACCAGAAGTAGTAACCATTTAGAATTCATCGAGGTGTTGCTTGTTAGATAAAGCCTCATATCCTTTATGGTACCTTGTGGATATTTAGCACACATGAATTTCCCTTCCTAAGCTTTAGTTTGCTCACTATGAAGTGGAAGTAATAGTTCAGGATTCATAGGGTTGTTGTGAAATCCAAACAAGATATTACTTGCAAAGTACCGATACACTGAATGGAACATACTAGAAACACAACAAATGTGATGTCATGTTCCCTTACCTTCTGAGAATGAAATGACTTATATCAGAGGTTTCGCCTATAAAAAATATCCTCGACAGTGTTCCCAGACCACATCCGTATCACCTAGGAACTTGCTAGAAATGCAACTTCTCCGACTCACCCCAGACCTACTGAATTAGAAACCCTACAGTCAGTGTTTCAACAGCCCCTCCAGGTGATTCCAGCGAGCATACAAATGTGAGAAGCACTGGTCTCAGCAAAGGTCCAGCACCACTTCTCAGCCTTCAGTATGGTGTCTGTAGCGATTCTTGTCATATCACAATAAAGCAGTTAAGTTGGTTATTTACAGTCTACCCCTAGACTGTAAATCCCCAGGGGGCAGGTACTGTTTCTTATTTACATTGTGGCCCCCAGTACTTAACAAAGTACCTTCCAGGCTGTAATAATGATTGACATATTCAATGCCCAAGCTTCTTAGGCTCCCACCTGTCATCTGTAGAATTAAACAACTACATCCGTAACAGAATTATAAGACTGCTAACATGGTTTTCAAAGTGCACATTTACAAAGCCTAAAAATTAAAGTCTGTGCTTTTGAAATGCTATCTTAGGGTTTGACAGGTCATTTTGGGCTTCCTTTCCCAGGCTGAGCTGGAAAAGGCTGGTCTGAAGCTGAGCAAAGGGTTTCTGGAGAAGCCACTACCGGGCATTGTTGCTTAAGGCGGGGGGTGGGGGTGGTCAGCACTTACAAAAATGTACAATCTACCCGAACAGTAGCACCCCATTAAACGGATTTATCTCCATAATGAAGAGAAGAGGCTGTCTCAGGGAAGACAGATGTCAACACAGTCCAGCTTAAAAATGAGTTGTGTGGGAGAATTTTCATTGCTGGGCTTTGGCACTAGACCATTTTTCTTCCTAAGAATGTTCCACATAAGACAACATGACTGAAGACTTGTAAGGACCAAAAAATGGGAAGGATGCTGCCTGCAGAGGGGTCTAGGTGCTCATCTACAGACAGGTAGCTTACCAGAGGCCAGGGAACACTTTGAAGGGCTAACTCTCCAAGCTTAAGATGAGGGGAGAAGCAGCCTTGCCCAGAAAGAGTACTAGAAGTTCGGGTAAAAACTGGTGACATACGTGGCAGGGACAAGTATTGACCTAGATGCAGGCTGCTGATTCCCCCCCAGCCCCCTTGAGGTCTTTAAAATTAGGACACCTTCTGGAAACTAAAAATGGCTTTCCTTTATAATTCTGCTACAGCTGGGGTGTGGACTGCCTAGGTTTGTCCACGCAAATGAGAGTTTTTGCTGAATGGTGTCAAGAGTATTAAATGAAGGGGAGAGAAAAAAATGCTCTCTGGACCCAAGGAGTAGCATCTAAGTTTCCCGTATTTATTCTGGGGTGGTGTGGGCATGGAGCAGAGGTTGGCAAATTTCTGTTAGGGGCCAGATCATTTCTGCTGCAACCACTTAGGCTCTGCCTGGACATCCTGAAAATAGCTGCAGACAAGAAGTAAATGAATGAGTGTGGCTCCGTTCCAATAAAACCTGATTACAAAAAACAGGTGGCGAGCTACATCTGGCCGGTGGGCAGTACTTTGGCAACCCCTGGGACAGAGGAAAAACATCTGGCTTTAGAGTTAGGCAGTACTCGTTTCAAAGTCTGGCTCCCTGACCCCCTGAGCCAGGTGAGTCACTCAGAAGCTCTGAACGTGTTTCCTTATCTATAAAGTGGACGTGATCATCTTCAGTCAGGATCAGGAGAAGCCCAAATATTATACCCATCAGTATGAGGGCTCCTGTGAATCCCAGTCCTAAAGACAGCTTATCCAAAGGAAAAATTCCTCCCTGAAGCATGCAAACCACCTCATGACGACACAGTGTGTTCTTACCACATGTAAGGCAGTTCAAGATTATATTTAAGTTGCACTGTGCACAGAACTGATTCTGATATTTTAAAGTTTTTGTTTTTTTCAAGAACAGTGTTCTCAACTGTCCTCCCCAAATGGTTTCAGGGCCTTGAAGATGTTTTGGCCTGTCCTTTCTTCCTCCTGCCACATCTCCTGCTGGGGTTTGACCAGTGCAGTGGCCTGGTGAGGGGCCCTGTGGGGTCAGGCTTCATGGGAGTGGACAGAAACTGTTCTGAAATCATGGAGGATCAGCCCAGCTGGTGTGCCACCTCCAGCCCCTCTCGATTTCATCATGTGTCCTCGATTATACCAGAAGAATTTGAAAAATTTGTTCATTAATGAATACAGAAAAGCTCCTTTGCATTTCACAATAGACATGATCTGATTTTTGCAGGCTATCATAATAAGAATCAGCAAGTCATTTAACTTCTCCCTCCCTGCCTCTGTTTCTCTAGTGGGTCCCTAACAGCTCTCCAAGCCCTGAACTCCTAGGGTATCTGTCTGAGGGGGTGATGATGACTGAATCCAGAGCCAAAGGCCAGTGCTGTGTGTGACGTGGGCAGTGAGGTTACTGCCATTTTTCTTCTCTGAGATGGTATTTCTCAACCCAGTACAAGCTAGGCTTGTTGGGCATCCCATCACAGGCCAGGATATATACCCCAGCGCTGAGAGAAAGAAGAGTTCAGTGCAGACCCAAACTTTCCACTGGTTTGACTCCTCTCAAGTTAGAGCCTGGAATGCAGACTGCTGAAAGTCGAGGCCTGTTCTTCGGGGGCCATTTATCTGTACTTGTGACCGAAATGCAACTCTGAGTTGCATTACGTCTTCAGTGAGTGATGGAAAACTATGTAGCAATGATCAAAATCACAGAACCACTTGGGCTTGGAAGTGGGAATTTTGCTCTGAGGGTTATACTGTTTAGAAGCGTTGTGATATTGACTCACTTCTTGAATAGCTGTTCTTTTGTCTGCTTTGTGTCATTCTCAGTAGCCCCTCCCTGGGCCTCTGGCCCATCATTACCTGTCTTGATTTACCCATATGCCTCTAACTTGAACTCTGCTGCTTCCATCCCCTGCTCGCAGAAGCTGGACTGTTTCCAAAAATGCAAGTCTGAGCACATAATTTACCTGCTTAAAACCTCTGATGGTTCAGCAGCGCTTGCAGATGAAGACCAGCCTCTCTAGTGTGACACATGGGCCTTCCAATGCCTGCTCCAGCAGACTTCTCTTCCTCTGTGATCTAGCCACACTGAGATCCGTTCAGCGCCTTGAACTTCACCCCTGTGCCTTCATTTGTGTTCTTCCTTCCACCTGTGACTAAAATCCTCCTAATACCTGCTCATTCTTCAACTCGACAAAATCCTTCTCTGACCTGCTGTCCTTCCCCCAAAGTCGGTGTTGGTCCCGCATTCTCCCATTACGGGATTGTACTGTAAAACCATGAACTGCGTCCTTTGTTGACTATCGCATATCTAGAGTCTGTACAATCAAATCACATAGTAGTTACTGAGAAAATATCTATTTAGGGGCACCTGGGTGGCTCAGTGGGTTAAGCCTCTGCCTTCAGCTCAGGTCATGATCCCAGGGTCCTGGGATCGAGCCCCACATGGGGCTCCCTGCTCAGTGGGAATCTGCTTCTCCCTCTGCTTGCTACTCCCCCTGCTTGTGCTCTCTCTCTCTGTGTCACATAAATAAATAAAATCTTTAAAAACAGGAAATATCTATTTAACTTAGGACCAGTGGACTCATCAATAATTAAAAGAAAGAAATAGATTAAAAAATCAGTAATTCTCAACCCTCAGTCTACAGTAACATTTATTTATTTATTTATTTAAAGATTTTATTTATTTATGTGACAGAGACAGCCAGCGAGAGAGGGAACACAGCAGGGGAGTGGGAGAGGAAGAAGCAGGCTCCCAGCGGAGGAGCCCGATATGGGACTCGATCCCGGAATGCCGGGTTCACGCCCTGAGCCCAAGGCAGATGCTTAATGACTGTGCTACCCAGGCGCCCCTACAGTAAAATTTAAAGCATACCTTGGCCTGGCCTCCCTCCCCGAGATTCTGATTTATTTGGTCTGCAATGGGTTCCAGACACTGGGTATGTTTTACAATGCCCCATGGGGATGCTAACATGCAGCTGGGCTTGAGGTCTACTGTCTAAACGAGAAGGCATATGAAGAAAGGAAGGAGCAATGACCGCTGCCCTTCCAGGGAAAAGAGAGAAGGGACATGCTCGTCTTCTCATTAAACTGTCCAATGCAACCTACAGATGAGGAACCAAGACCTCAGCTTGTTACTGCCTATAGTTCCCCCAAGGCTTGGTCTTCAGGTAGTAGCTACTGTGTGGGCAGCATGAGTGTTCTCACCTGGGACAGTCAGAGAGGTGGTCAGGGGACCATGCTGGCTCTGAGCACGCTTTGAGAAGCCACCTTTACTCAGGAGACAGACCACTCTCCTTATCATGGAGGCAGCTAAAGTCACCATGGTGTAGGCAAATGCCTGCCTGGCTCAAGCGATGTGTAGGGACCCCCCTGCAGCAAGGGCAGCCACTGTCTTCCCAATGAGCTCACAATCCCCTGGGCAGCAATTAGCATCCGTGTTCCCTGACACAGGGCAGCAGCCCTGCGTGCCAGCCAGAGTAGGCAACCTGCAGCTGGCAGTGTCCACACGGGCCTGGGGAAGCTGAGGGAGCACTAGCATTAGAGAGTATGAGAGGTGATTTTTCAAACATACCCTGAGAGCCAAGCAGATGGCACTGGAGCTGTTGGAAAGGAAGCTAGCTGCTCAGCACTGTTCCCTTGCTTGAGAACTTCCTCCGGTTTTAGCTGCTAATAAAAGAGGAATTGGATGGCAGGAGATAGAGACACACTCAGGCAGCTTCAAGCATCCTGAGAATCTGATCATAATCCAAACTGAGAGCTTTGAGGGCCTCGGTGTTAGTCCCCCAAATAACTCATCGGACAAGGCCTAACCCCACAGTCCTGTGCAGGAGCTAACTGGGTGAGTTCACATTCCAAACACTGAGGCACATGGCACTAACAGCTATCCTGTTCCTCATGAGAAGGCATTTAAGACTTAAGGCATCTTTATGGCCAGTAAAAAAAAAATAAACCTTTCAACCAGCAATTCACCTTAAAATCAATTAGCACAGGGTCGGTTGAAGAACAATGGATATGGAAACAACACACTTCTCACTTTCTTCAGCAGCTGCATGAAGCCAGCTCAAAAGAGTAGAAACAAAGGTGAAGTTAGGGATCACAAACTTCTCTTTGCAGCCTGCCCTTGAAGGGATAGCAATTAAGAGACAAACAGCGGTGTGACCAAACTTCCTTTCTCCACTGCAAATAGGGAGCCAAATTAATACAGTAATCAGGGCAGATTTGCTGGTCAGCTAATTGAAGACCCTGGTTGACAACAGGAAGCTATTTTCACCAGTGTCTGATGGAGTCAGTCTCAGGCAAGCAAAGTCCAAGCAAATCACATTAGTGGGTGACATTTAATCCACAGCTTTGAACAAACAACATGTCACGCAAATCAGTCAAAGCATGGGACTATGTGTGGAGAAAGAGGCAGAAACCAATGGGGCTAGTTTGCTTACAAAAGTTGAGGAACTCTTTTCTCGCAGGGTTGGGAGAAATGGTTAAAATGTTTTTTTTTAATGAGAGTTTGTTTGTTTATTTTTATTATGGCTAAGATTTTTTAAATAATTATACTACTGTTGGTTTTTTAATGCTCATTCACCAAAGTCAGCCATACTGTGTCAAGCATGGATGTGGAAGGCAAAGTCTTCTGCAAGTCTTCTGCGAGTCACAAACAATGACCTTCCCAATGGGAAAATCTCCCACACTGGAGTCCCTACTGAGGTGTTGTTCTCTTGCAGCTGTGGCTGCCATGACTAAGAGTGGTGGTGAATTGACTCTCCTGGGAGGTCCCCAAAAGCAGAGAAGGAATTTCTCTGGAGAAGTAACTGAGCCTCAGAGGATTTTCCTTTTTTTTAAAGTTACATATTCATAAGGCCAAAATACACACCGCTAAATGATGAGCAATTCCCGACTGTCCTTGTTAATGGATAAATGGCAACCACAGATATCCCTTTAAACACTATGGACTATTTACCAACAAATCTGGGATCAACTCACCGCCCCTTCCTCGCTCATTCGTTGCAAGGTGTGAAGGGAAGGAGTGAATGGTAGTTAATGTCTGCTCATGTGTTGATCTACCCTGGTGTGTCTCAATCTCTATGGATGGTGGGCTTTTACCTAATTCATCTCTGTGTGTCCAGGATCAGCTTCATAAATATTTGTAGAGTGACTGAATAGGTTAAAGGAAGACGGAGATTAGGTATATCAGTGGGCGCTGATAAATTAAGCCTCAAACTACTCTGAAATTAGATGCCATTAAGAAATAAATGAAATGTCTACTGTCCCAGGTGGAGGTGAAACCAGAAGGTCTGCACATTGAGATTTCCCCGCATGTTTTGCATAACCTGTTACATAGTGACAAATGAAATGGGACAATCTGCCCTGCTGGAAGGGAGATTTAATAAACTTTTCATAAGCAGACTGCTCAGGCAAGACCACAGGGGATCCAGGGTGGGAAAAATGAGGTCTGGTTCCCATAAACGAGCTCAGCCATCAGGCAAAGCTGCCGAACCTCAGGGAGATCAGAATCATTGCTTCAGCGAGTCACCCCAGAAGGACAGTGCCACCAAGATGCAGGTGTTGGTAGATTCTCCTCAGCAGACAGATGGGGCAGGGTAGCTGGCCACACAGTGGGACTTAAAATCTAGCAGTTCCCACTGGTCTCTACTCTTGTGATATATATGGGGAAGGATTGTTCTTTTTATCCTTCTCCAAATACTTTCCCCTTTTCACTACTCATCCAACAGTGTGACATTTTGAGTGGACCATTCTCTGCTGAGAAACTTAATTCATTTAATGCATTTTATGCATTTAATTCATTTAATGCATTTTAATTTCCAAATAAATTCATCTGAATCATCAACAGAATATCTTAAGAGTAACTATATTTTGATTTTCTAAGTTTTACCTAATAAATTGTCAATTTCTGGTATTACAAGCTTTAGAAGTATACATTCAGTCCTGTACTTGCTCAGCTAACATTTATTAGGCACTTAATATGGCTAATCACTGGGTGAGGTGCTGGGAAGACAAAGAACCAGACCCAGTGCCCACCTTGCAAAACTCACCCTTAGGGGGAGGTAGATGTGCAAACAAATAATAATGTTGGACTTTAGTAAGTCCTATTATAGGTATGGGTTAACAATATAATTTGGGGGCAAGGAAAACAAAGTGATTATTAAGCACACGACACTTTTTTGCACATATAAATGTATTTCTACCCTATTGTTTCAACAGTGGCACTTCTCAGAGTGTATTGAAATTATGTATTCGCTACTGGTCTCCCAGTAGGACCTTGAGCCTGCAGAAAGAAGACACTATACCTCATTTATCTTTTTATCACTAGTGGGTTTTAAAATCCCTCATACCTGGAAAATTTCCCACTCAGTCCAGTAAAGCAAAGGTCAACCAGACTATATTTCTGAGTTGAATGTTAAAAAAAAAAAGATTTCTGGTGCGTCTTTGTGAAGGCCAGGGATGAATCCCTGTGATAGTTTTAAGCAGAAGGAAAGAGGGGGTTTATAACAGTAGCAATGATAGATTAACTCTGGTTAACACACTGCTATACCAACGTCCTGCTGTATTTTTCCCAGATGGTTGTAAATTGGGACACCTCATAAATCCCCAGGCCTTTTCTTTTCCATGGCTGGTTATTACAGTGTCCCAGGGCAGAAGAGCACTTTCTAAACTAAAGTAATTGTGAGCCATTTATTATCTTTAAAGGAGAACCTGTCAACCACCACGGCACAAATTTCAGACAATTAAAATAACCCAGACTGCTCTGATTCTGCAAAATCCCAATAGTCACTTGGTGGTTTGGATCCAATGAGCCCAAAGATCTGAAATGGCTCCTATTTTCTCTGCTCAATACTTCTCCCTTTTTTGCGCATTTGCTATATCTCTCACAGCTGGAGGAACATAACTGTTCCCACGGTTTACAAAAATCCACTCCATCTGCCACGCTTCACTTGTATGTGGTCCATTGCCTACTGATGCGTCCTTTGGAGGAAACCCCATAGAAGGTAATTGCATGGCATATGTCAATGTCTCCTATGTCAATGGTGGGCATTACTAATATATTAGGGCACTTTTTTATTCCCTGCTGAACAAGGACTCTGCCTGCAGGCAACCACCTTGACCAGCTGAATTTGGCATTCACGATGGCACCCATCCTCCATCTCCGAAGAAATCAATGTAGATGATCAACAGTTAATCTTACCTAACACATCCAACTGTTCAATAACTTTGGATTAGTTTCTTAAAAGACCCAAGGTCCAGTATCTTTGAGGATTGGTCCAAGTCCTTTCAGGGCCTGGACCTGTGTTCAATTTTATGTACTTGCAAAAGTTGTTCAATAACTACACAGTCTTTCTATCCAACTCACCATCTTGGCGATTGAAATGAATAATAACACTTCTGGAAATGGCATACTATCTGCAGTAAGGACTTGATCATTCATCCTAGAATAGTGCCAGGCACTCAGAGCTGACCTATTTGCTGACATGGTGAAAGAGTGGGGAGACATGTGTTTCCTAGGTCAAATTATAAACCTTCTGACGTTGAACACAATCACCTTTTTCCTTCTTTTCAAATTTCCATGATTTTTATAACTCTGGAAAAAAATTTCTGACTATAACCAATGTTTAAGGAACTTTCCTAGAATTATAATTTAGGTGAAATCAACTGAGGATTTTTGGGGAGTAATATCTGTTTCTATATCACAAATCCTCTTGCTACTTATTTATTAAAAACAAATGAAATGATTTCCAAGAGGATATAATTTGTATTAGAGTTCAGATATATTGAAGAGTCAATGTTCTGTTGAGTTTTGTTATTTTTTTTTTTTTAAAGAAATTGTGATCGAATGTGAAAAAAGGCCTGAATCATGTAAAGTGGTACAAGCAAAGCAAGCTTCAAAAAACAAAAACACAGGGGCGCCTGGGTGGCACAGCGGTTAAGCGTCTGCCTTCGGCTCAGGGCGTGATCCCAGCGTTATGGGATCGAGCCCCACATCAGGCTCTTCTGCTGTGAGCCTGCTTCTTCCTCTCCCACTCCCCCCTGCTTGTGTTCCCTCTCTCACTGGCTGTCTCTATCTCTGTCGAATAAATAAATAAAATCTTTAAAAAAAAAAAAACACATGAAACTATACCTATGACAGTTTTCAATTTCTCACTTAAGAAATGTATGCATGTTATATTGGATCTCACCATGCATCCCACCAAGCATTCTTGAATTAGAAAATATAGTTTTAAACCGAAAACAAATTTAATATCCACCCTCTCCCTTACTTAATCAGGTATAGTCATAAGGGTCAAATGGGATAGGTACTCATTAAGCACATTTTCTCTATCAGAGGCAATGGAAAGGTGACTTTTAGTGCTTACCAGTGGTTTACTAAGTGGAGGTACAGTGCTTTAAGCTTGGTATCATTAATCTCATTGTTTCTTCATAACAATCCTACCACATAGGGACCCTCCATTTCTTTCAGTTCCAGAAACTACTGGTAAATAACAGGGGAGAGACTTGAATCCAAGTTCTGAATTTAGATAATCTATGGTTTAGGTGTCCCTGGGTGGCTCAGTCGGTTATGTGTTCAACTCTTGATTTCAGCTCAGGTCATGATCTCAGGGTCACGAGATGGTCCCCCAAATCAGGCTCCACACTGGGTGTGGAGTCTGCGTAAGATTCTCTCTCTCTCTCCCTCTCTGGCCCTATTCCCACCTGCTCACGCTCTCTCTCTCAAAAAAAAAAAAAATTAAAAAAAGAAAGCCAACGTTTTAAATTATTAAAATGGAAATACCAAGGTGCAGCTGATTTCAGAATATGAGAGTTGAATGAAAGATGTTTGCAACTTTAACCTACAGTTAACAAATGCTACCGCACTAAGTTGGCGAAAAGACTGGCAAGTAACACATAGCTCCTGCTAACTAGTAAGCACTCAAGTAGTAAGCAAACTTGTGAAGTGTTTATAAGTAAAATCCAGGTGAGAATTTTACTTTTATTATTACTGTTACAAGGGCGTCTGGGAATTAGCATGAACATCTGACAAATAAAAATGGGGTCCAAGGAATTTGCTGAGGCTTTGGGAGGAGGAAGATTACATCTACTTTGCAAAATGGTGTCTGCTGATGGGATAAGCAGAGCTGCCATCTGCTAAAATGAATGTTTGAGGACTTTCGGGAGCCAAAGGGGACAAGTGTTACTAAAGGTGGCATAGAAGATGATAGTCCTTGGAAACCAAACGGAAATCTGGTGACTTCAACTAATTGGTAACCAACCCCCCTCCCATTTTTGGCAGGTTGGTAACTACAAGCTTGTATGTACAGGTGCACAGGATTGATGAGATGCTGAAAAAACTCAGACACTGAAAATGTTAGCAAAGTGCTTATTGGTATTTGACCAAACTTCTTTTTTCTGAGATCTCATCTTGTCAAAGTGACTTTTCCTTCTGTTTTATCTGCTTTGGGTATAAAAAAATGAAAAGTCCTTGCCCCTGAGGACTTTATTCCAAGAACAATAACTCTATTGTCTAAAGGGGGAGGTGAGGCCTCTAGAAGATCTCGGTGCTTCTGAGATCAATGCTGAAATTCAATCCTCGGTAAATGAATGAATAAATGACTACGTGAATAAAAAGATGTATATGACTCAATGCAAACAATAAATTATATATATAATATAACTTCAGAATCTTAGCATTTTGGCCTGGGTGGGACTTTAGGGGTCAGATTGCAGCATATGCTAAGATAAAATTAAGTGATTTAATCAATATCACACAGTAGATACTGGCAGAGCACGGATTTGACGCCAAAGTTCCTGACTCCTGCCCGCTTCACGCTACTTGCTCTGGGGCACTGATGTCAAATGTTCATTACCACGTACTCTGTGGTTCAAGGGAAGGAAGACCACTTCTAGTTGGGGGATTAGAAAACACTGTAGGATAAAAGCAGATTCTGGGTGGGGTCCTGCAGGATGGGTACAATTTAGATCCGAAAAAAGGAGTGAGCGGGTTAGGGCTTTCCAGGTCAATAGAAAGGCAATTGCTCAATATCACTTTGAATTTAGGGAAAGGTCAAAGGAAAACAGCAAGCCCTGGGTTTGATTCTTGGCACTCTCACTATTACCATCTATGTGTTCTGGGGCAAATTTCTGAAGCTCTCTAAGCCTGATCTCCCCCAATAAACTGGAAATTACAGTATAGACTTCACAATGTGATATAGGATTAAAAGAGTATTTGCCAAGCAGCTTTTACAGGACCAGACAAAAATGATAGCTATTCTTTATGCTTATTCACTTAGGGAGAGAGGAAGGATATAGTGGAAAATAGACTGAAATCAAACTATGGAAGACTGTTACTGCCAAGTAGAAGAATTTGTTTGAGGTGCGCCTGGGTGGCTCATTCGGTTAAGAGTCTGCCTTCAGATCAGGTCATGATCACAGGGTCCTGGGATTGAGCCCTGTGTCGGGCTCCCTGCTCAGTGGGGGAGTCTGCTTCTCCCTCTTCCTCTGCCTCTCCCCCCACTTGTGCTCTCTCTCTCTAATAAATAAATAACACTTTTTAAATATTAAAAAAAGAATTTGAACTGTATTTTGCAGGAAGTGGTAGAAATTTAAGTTCTTGAGAAGAACTAAATGATAAAGTCAAAGATTAATAATTAAGCCAGGTGTTTACTTGGCTTTGCATCTTTCTTCTTATGTTGCCTCCTGTGTAACCCTGGGCACATCTTCCCACCTCTCTGCTTTTTCTCCCCATCCCCAATGGATATGGGCATCCTCTTAACTCTTGAATTGAGCATTCTGGTTGGGTTAGTGAAAAAAAAATGCCCTCTAAACAAGTTGTTATTTATCTTTATGAAACAGATATTCATAAAGTCTCTACCTGGGAGTTGCCAAGGGAAATTTAGATAAGTTTTCCATCAGTTCCCTGTCAGTAATAGGGAGAGTCTATTCTGGAAAAGACTACAAAAAATGTGTTGCGCCTAGTTTTGGTATGCAACTGAAAATACAGCACCCCAATGAGAACTGAGACATTTTCTCTACAACTTCAAGATCAACATATCTCTCTTCATTGCCCCAACCAAAGAACAGAAAGAGGCAAAAAGAAGAAAATTTGAGTAAAGAATAGATGCCAAACCAACATGGTGAAAAAGGTGAATGGAATGAGAAGGAAAAACAAGAGATAGGAAGTACGTAAGGCAAGGTAAATACTACACTTAAAACCTTTTTTTTCCTCCCAGTATAAGATTCATTGGGTACAAAAAAAGTAAAGCTATAAATCCTTGCTCTTTTAGCATAAGATCGTCAAAAAGAACATCTCAAGATACTTTACTGATACAAGGGCATTTTGTTTGAAGGTGACTGGGAAGCAGGTAGGCTCTGGTAAGCAAGTTTATAAATGGTGAGAACCAAGTCATAGAGGAGGATGTGGCTGGATGAACAACACATCAGTGATACGCCTTACACCTTATCCTGGGGTGCATATCAAGAAACCAGACCCAAAAGCATCATCGACTACAAAACCTGTCCCTCCCCTAGTTAGGATAACCAAAAGTCATACTGGTGTTTCAAAATGACTCCCCTTTCTCAAAAGCCCACCTCCCATGCTCTCAACAGCCAACTTCCAGCTATTTGTCTTTGGCTAACTGGGTTTCTAAGGTAGCTCTGCAAACTGCTCACTCCCCGCACATCATTAATCAGTGCCAAACTAAACAGGCTCCAGGCCCAGCTGAGAATATAGTGGCTTGGCTCATCACCCCAAGACCTAATGAACACACATGAGTGATGACTATTGGGTAAATAGCACACAGAGAATGCGAACAAGCTAAGTGACTACTGCTTCAGATGTTACACCTAGGAAGGTTGTGTGACAAATATTGATATCCAAATTGTTTCAGACATATAGTAATTTTCCAATGCACTGAAGCTTGCTGGCATTTATTTAAAGTGTTAAATTGAAAGGGGGATAAAATTTGGGTCATTTAGGGAGTAGACTCAGCAATTTCTATGATATTGGATAAATGTAGCTGAGCTGTAATAATTCCCATCCAGTAAAGGAAACCATACAGTAAATTTGTTAGTGGTTTTGTTAAAAAGGACTTAAGACGCCCTGAATTACAAGAAAAGGTACCTGCCATGTTTATGTCTTTTTAAAAATGTTCATGCTTTGGGGCACCTGGGTGGCTTAGTGAGTTGAGCATCTGACTCTTGATTTTGGCTCAGGTAATGATCTTAGGGTCATGGGGTTGAGCCCCGCCCCTGTGCTCAGCGCAGAGTCTGCTTAAGATTCTCTCCCTCTGGGGGCGCCTGGGTGGCACAGTGGTTAAGCGTCTGCCATCGGCTCAGGGCATGATCCCGGCGTTATAGGATCGAGCCCCACATCAGGCTCCTCTGCTATGAGCCTGCTTCTTCCTCTCCCACTCCCTCTGCTTGTGTTCCCTCTCTCGCTGGCTGTCTCTCTCTCTCTGTCAAATAAATAAATAAAAAATCCTTAAAAAAAAAATTCTCTCCCTCTGCCCCCCTTCCCCAACTCTGTCTCTCTCTTTCTCTGTAAAAGAAATAAATAAATCTTTTTAAAAAAATGTTCATGTCTTGTTAAAAGAAAAAAAGATGGCATGCCCATGGACAATCATCCTGTAAAGGCAGCACACTTAATTATTTCTAATATTAGTGCTATCAGGGATTGGGTAAATCATGGGAGGAAAATAGGGGACAGTTTCTGAGACACATCCAAAGGGATTTTTTTTTAATTACCAGGATATTAATAATAGTTAGAACTAGTAAGGGACAAACCCTAAGGATGTTCCAGGGTATATACTTAACCATAATGGGCGGGGAAGAGACAGATGAAGTTAAGAGAAAGTGGAACACTGGGTAGTAACTAAGTGGGTCATATTCTTTCTTACTTTATTATTCTGATATATTTCCTAAGGTTCTTTAGCTATATAAAGTAGAAGTACATGAGCGTTAGAAACAAGGAGATCTACGGTAACTGGCTTATCCTCTCTGAGCCTTAATTTCTTCCTCTGTAAAATGGGGATAATACTTGAAAACATAATTTGGAATATTCAGTTAGAAAATGTAAATAAAGATTAGTTGCCCAAAGAGCTGAGGGTCCATTTCTGGGTTCTCTATTCTGTTCCATTTGTCTATGTGTCTGTTTTTGTGCCAGTACCATGCTGTCTTTTTGATCACAGCTTTGTAGTACAGCTTAAAATCTGGCACAGCTTTGTAGTACAACTAATGAATCATGGAACTTTACATCAAAAACCAGGGATGTACTGTACAGTGACTAAGATAATATAATAAAAAAATATTATTATAAGAAAAAAAAAGAAAAGTCTCCTGTGGTTTGGAATATTACTCAGCCATCAGAAAGGATGAATAGCTACCATTTGCATTGACAGGGATGGAACTGGAGGGAATCATATTAAGTGAAATAAGTCAAGCAGACAGAGACAATTATCATATAGTTTCACTCATATGTGGAACATAAAGAATAGCACCAAGGACCACAGGGAAAGGGAGGGAAAAAATGAATGGGAAGAACTAAGAGAGGGAGACAAACTGTGAGAGACTCTGGACTACGGGAAACAGGGTTCCAGAAGGGAAGGGGTTGGGGGGATGGGGTAACCAGGTGATGGGTATTGAGAAGGGCATGGGTGTTATACGCAACTAATGAATCAGTGAACACTACATCAAAAACTAATGATCTATTATATGTTGGCTAACTGAACATAATAAAAGGAAAAAAAGAAAATGTAAATAAAAGTACCAAAAATATTTCTTGACACATACAAGGTATTCAATAATTGTCATTTCTACTTTTCTTTTCTTCACATTTATGGCATGTATCACATGTAGCTTCCATTGTAGCTTATTTTGTTTGCCTTTGTTAAGCTGTGGAAGTTTTTCAAGTTCAAGATTTGTCTGAGTATGGGGCGCCTGGGTGGCACAGCGGTTAAGCGTCTGCCTTCAGCTCAGGGCGTGATCCCGGCGTTATGGGAGAGCCCCACATCAGGCTCCTCCACTATGAGCCTGCTTCTTCCTCTCCCACTCCCCCTGCTTGTGGTTCCCTTTCTCGCTGGCTGTCTCTATCTCTGTCAAATAAATAAATAAAATCTTTAAAAAAAAAAAAAAAAGATTTGTCTGAGTATCTACCTCCATAGCACCTTGCAGCTTGCTCAAGAGGCGTACAACAAATGCTCACTGCAAAGCGCATCAGGCAAGGGATAGTACAGCCTGTACAACATGACCCCCCAGGTCCCACTTCTCTACTAACACAATGATCACACTGTGTATAATTTATAAATCCACATTTGGCTTCATGCATTAGACTGGATTCCTCAATGGAGACCTCCTACATGGCAAGTACTCAATAAATACTAAATGAGAGGATACTTTAATACCTCTTTGTATTTGTTTGGGGTACTCTGCCGATGTGAAAGACTACTGCATTAGAGGAGAGGAATGTCAACAAGATTCACTGGGAGAACAAAATGTGTGAAAAAATGTATTTCAGAGGAACATGTAGAGAGCTTGTAGGAAAACAGTCAAAATATAGAGGTGAAAACTAAAGAATGTAGTAAAAATGAAAGTGACTTGAGTTTCGGGCACAGATAGAGTCTAACCAACTTGAGCAGAGGATACAGTGGGAGAGAGAGCTGACTGTCCTCACAATAGGATCCTCACTGTATGACAAAAACAAATTGTAACAAGAAAGACCACAAGAACCTCAATAAATAGCAACAGAATCTGAATATGTGTTCTACTAGCTCTGCCTTGGAGGAGAATCTGGGGAGGAGTTTATGCCACAGGCAAAGAACGGGGTCATAATAAAAAGATATTGAATAGTGAATGGAAGAGTTAAAATGAGCCTGTGTGCTACAACTTCTGCTTACTGCCATTGTTGGCTGATCCTCTATTGATTTCTGTTGATAATAAACCATGTGGCTGTAACTGGACTCCTCCAATCACACAACAGCGGCAAAGGACTCTTGATAGACTCTCAACGTATGACTTGGAAGCTCAGAGATTTGTATGGAGTTTGAAAGCCCCATGTCCTATTTAAAGTAAAGATTATTAACCTGGAGTTCTTTGAACTACCTGAAATGGTGTGTCACATCTCATGAACATGTACAAATGTGTTCTTCCACCCCCAGGGAATCTGTTGCTTTCCTTATTCTCAAAGTTGGTCGTGATCAAATCCATAAGAAACATTGATTTAAACAGGTAGCCTGAGAAAAAGAATTATGAAAACCAGAGCCGAGCTGCATTTCTAGCTTTGGGCTACAAAGGGATTTCTTTATCTATGGAACATTTTCTTCTAGAAGTGTTCATGAGCACCTCTCACACAACATTCTAAAATTCAAAATATTATCTTCTTTTTTAAAATGTCCTTCCTGGAACATTTCCTATAAGGTTTTATAGTATCCTCCTTTGGACCAAAAATAATGAAGTCATCTTGGACACGTTTTCCTTTCTCGTGCTCTATAACTAATCATCAAGTTATGACTCTACCTTCTCAGTGTTTTTGTTTTGTTTTTTTCCTTCTACTCCTCCTTCCTCCGCTTACTGAGGCTCAACGTCCCTTATCTGGACTCTTCAGGAGGCTCCTAGCTTATCTCACTCCCTGTGTTCAATCCTTCCCATCCCTTCTCCACAGACAGACAGTGTGATGAGCTGAACATAAATCTGACCCTGTGGATCCAGGTGCTCAGCAGCATAAAAGCCAAACTATCCAATAATGAAAACAATGTTCTCTATCACTGGGCCTCTGCCTGTGTCTCCCTGTTTCATTGCCTCCCATTTCCCATCTCTCAGTTCAGATGCTGCCTTCTAGAGACCCTGGCATACTGGTAATTTCCTTGTTCTTTTATGCTGATTTCTCTTTATGAAATGCCCCCTCTACCAGGCTCACTGGTCATCCTTCACTCAGGCAGGCTTGTCACCCCATCACAGCCTGATCCCACTGTATTAAAAGGCTTAATTTAAGCAAACAACCCCTATGCCCTCCACCATACTGTTATATTCTTTGGGCAAGGACACTTCCTATGAATCACATTACCCCCAATACCTAAAATATTGCCTAGTCTGCTGAGAATTTGTGAGGGTATTCATTTTCTTCTGGTTGGGTTATCCTGCAAGCATTATGGCTGCTCTGGAGTCTTGGCCAACAGCAGCTAGCAGCAGGGAGCTATACCGAAAGGAAAAGGTGAGGAGCAAAACAGTTTGCTCATAAAGGTCCTGACTTTTTACATGGAGAATATAAAGCCCTGCTTAATTCCATGAGCCCTGCCGCACCAAAACTCTGACCTGAGAGTCAGCCAGCTGCATGACATTTCAACCTTATTCAATTTTTTATATGGATCAGTTCTCCCCAAATCAAGAACATTTCTTCATCAACGCAGCACTGTTGGTGGCAAAAGAAGCTAATGACTTGCACGTGTCAGGTCTGGGTGACTCTGCTGAATCTCTGTGCATACATTTGTTTTTCAGAATGAATGCTTTATTATAAAGTTTAAGGCTTTTTCATCTGAATGTGCTGATGTGCAGTAGGGATGATAAGACCTGCCCTGTAGAGTCATTAAGGGAAAACATGTAACATATACGAAAACCCTTCATAAACGGTTAAGGTGTTATACAAAGAATTGTACATTCTCACTCTCCATTGTTTTAGAATGATCAGAAACATTTGAATAAACTGGTTCCTAGTGTAAAATGCAAGATTCCACAAGTTCAAGTTGTGAAATCTGGAGAGCTTTAATTTAACAGAGCACAGTTTATTTAACTATTTGCTCTCATAATAAAAGACTAAGATTAAATATACCTATTTGAAGTGAAACTACTCAACAGTATTATTCGATATGTTTGTTCTTCTCTTTAAGAAATAGGAGGGGAAAGGATGATTTACTAGTTGGAGGGATTCCCACTGGAAGCGTGGCAACAAAGGTAACCACCGCATTTGGCCCCCACCATGTGTGTCCCTGACGTGCACCCTCCTAGAAGAGAGAAGAATCTTTCAAACATGCAAACCTTCTCAGCTTGCAGCACAGAAAGAATTCATGAATGAAGAGAGAAAGCCAAATCGAATCAACAACTTGGAGAGCCAGAAGGCCGGACTGTTGTTTTCCCAATCTTCCCATCCGAGGCAAAACCTAAAACAGCATGAGCTGGTGTTGGAAACCCAGGAAATCAAAGCAAGGGAAGATGCTAACAGCTGAGTCATGGCAAGTGACCTCGCCAGTAAGGAGGCTGAGGGCAGCTACAGATGACAGATGATGTGGCTTGATCCAAAGCAGGAGGTACGGACCTGAGAGAGGGAAGGAGGGAGAGGACGGGGCCGTGAAGACGATGCCCGGCATGACAGAGAACTGCTTAAGAACTTCTTCCAAAAATAATAACTGCTTACATAAACTTCAGGGAAGCTACTGTTTAAAAAGATACAATGCTTCTGTGGAGGCGCTCTTATGCAGTGGACAGAGCCCTGGTTTGGGAGCTGGAGAACTGTGGGCTCTGAGCTTTTCCACTTAACCTAACATGGCTCAGTTTCATCACCTTTGAAATGGATACAATAACACCTCCCTCCCAGAGTGGCAGTAAGGATTAAATGCAATGAGGCTCCTAGCCCTGGGACTAGACTAGAACACGAGGTCAATAAATGGTCTTACCCCAACACACAAGAGCCTTTAGTGCAGGTAATTTTTTTGACGTTACTTTCTTCTCTAATCATTTCCAGTGATAACATTTCTGCACAAACAGAGAGATTAGAGATCATCTAGCTCTGCCTTCTAGCCAAGCTGGTGATCATCTCTACCATCTCTTGACATATGGCCCTTCAGCCTGCCTGCAAGAACGGGTACCGCAATACGGAGCTTCAATTGTGGGAAGATTTTGTGGCAGCTGTTAAAATATGCCTACCTTACAAGGTTTTATAAATTCAAATCATGTTAAAGTGTTTTTCAAAATGTAAAGCACTATATAAATGTAACACAAGCCGAGAGATGAAAATGTATCAGTTTATATTAAGTAGTCTAGTTCTCCAAGGCAGTGCTTCTCCACCCCCCCACCCCCGCCGCCCCTTTTAAAGCAGTAGAATCCTTTCTCCAGTAGGTCTTACATATTATCCAACACATACAACAAATAAAGGCAAAGCCTGTATCGGGTTCAGTTGGAGGAGGGGGTCTGGGCTCAGCCTCCCTCCAGGTCCCTGACTTCCTCCTACCATTCTCCTCACACAGCCTGTGAAGACACTTGAGCTGCCCCTCAGGGCTCCAGCCTTGAAATCCCCTGCTCTGCGGAGACAGAACTCTGGTATCAGCCCCTGTACTTTCCTAGAAAAGGCAGAGACAGCACAGAGACAGGACTGGCTTATGGTATTTATTTGAGTGAAATGGCTCAATTTGAGTATAAGTAGTAATTAGCTTAATGAAGGCCAAATCTGTAATTACGACCAGCCTGGCTGTAATGCAATTTGAGACACTTTGCAAGAATTTCAGAGCAGAAAGGAAAATTCAGTGAAATCTGACAGAGAGGCTGTAGGTTGCAATTTTTGAAAGCTTGCTTGTCTTTAGTGCGAACGATACTTGGTCGCTTTAAAAGTGTTGTGAATACCATGATTTAATTTATTAACAGCTAATTCATTAGTTGTTTCCAATCACACTGCCAATAATGTGACCCTGAGCAACAACACTGGGATCCCGTTTCCTTGTCTATATAAATGTGAATCATAATCCTTACTCTAAGTGGGAAAGTATCTCATAAAAAAGGATCCTAAAATCATGTCCCATAAAATGAAAAATTGTTACATTTGCCCTTTTTAAGTAGTAAGGATTTTTGTTCAAATATAGAAATTATTCATAAGTTATCAAATAACTAACCAGGAGTTAATTATTGCAGCAGCTAAAGCTGACAGAGGAATGTCTAGAATATAAAAATAAATGGAAAAGTAGATAAAGAACACAAAAAGGCAATCATCAGAAGAGAAAGTCCAAATATGTAAAAGCCATGTGAAAAGATGCTCAAACTCACTAGTAATCCAAGGTATAAATGTGAAAACAACAATGACTCTTAGCTATCAGAGTGATCAACATTTAAAAGATGGTTCATACCAAATGTCGGTGGGGGTGCAGGGAGATGAGAACTTTTATGTACTGTTTCGATTTAGACGACCAATCTGCAATTAAACATGTGTATATCCTATGACTCTGAGACCCAACTCCTGGGCACACATCCCAGAAATCATTTTCACACAGGTCCCCGAGGATCACAAATGAGGATGTTAGTTGCAGAATTTTTCGTGACAGTGGGGATCTGGAGGTAGCACGGGTGTGTATCAACTGGGAAGGATATAAATCAAATGGAGTGAACACAGACAATGAAGTACAATGCAAATGTTGGAAGTCTACATAGCAATGGGGATATATCTGAAAACATAATGCTGAGTGGAAAAAATAACAAAAATTCTTACTTGTTATAGTCTATTTATATTATAGATGTATCATTTACATTATGATCAACATACACATACAAAAATAAAAAGATATATTTTATAGGGGCACATGCACATTTTAGTTCCAGCATACTTAGGTAGTTCTCTACTGGGGAAGGGGAGCAGGTTTGGGGAGCAGGGGGAAAGAGGAACAATGACAAAATAAGGGGAAAGTCTTTCAGGGACTTATGATAATAACAAGCTATGAGCTGAAGAGTCTGCATGACTCAACTCTATATCTGAGGACCACTGATCCTTCAAATTTTGTTAAGTTCTATGAAGATTAAATGGAATCTGTAAGCCAAATTTCCTGGCTAAATAAGAGGTGCTCAACATCTATTTGCTTCCTTCCCCCATGACTCTCAGAAGATATAGAAAGAATGGAGTTCTCTTTCCTTTGTTTCTCTAATAATTTAATAGATTAAAATAAATAAGGGTCTCAAGAAAATGAGGTAAAAGAATAGCACTCAAACATGGGTATAGAGGTCGCACATCAGAATCCTAAGGATTTACCAAAAAAAAAAAATACAGATAAACAGCTTCCCCCCTGTCACCCTCCAGAACAAAGTGGATTATCACCTCTAGGAGTGGGAGGCAATGGGGACCTGGGCTGAGGTCTGCAGAGCAGAATTTGAAAAGCATTGCGTTGTGCCCGAGGGTCTGTCCATTGTGATCTCAGCCACTCATGTCCTCTGCATCATTGCTTTTAAAACCTTCAACGGCTTTTGCTAAATAAAGCAGAACCAAATTGCTCAAAAAGAAATGTATTTCAAAATATATGACTAGTGTATACAGTATGGTACTCCATCTGCTCTTTCAAAATACTTGAGTTTTAGAAAATAATGTGTAGATAGGTCTATAAATTGCTGCCTCCCACAAAACAAAGTAGACTCGCTTTAGAGGGTATGGGAAAATATTTTTTCCTTTGGTTTATCCATTGCAAGAAAGCTAATCTATAAGAGCAAGCAAACGTGCCTTCACTCATTCATTCATTTCGTCATTCAGCCAACACCTGGGCTAAAATAAAGTACTGAGGATGTACTGAGGATGGTTCAGGTAACTTTGCTGGATGTCACTAGGTGCTTCATGGAATCCAGCATTTGGTTAATATGGAGTAGGACAATCATTCACTTCTATTTTATTTCCTATGGAATCTCTGACTTTTCCAGCACTGCTCAGAAGCAGGCTGGAACTGTGGAGGTTTAAGGCTATCACCAATACATTCCTGAACCAATCTCCCTTACCAGTGGCTGAGGCTACAACTAGCTTGAGGGAAGCAGCATTTAGTAAAACAGGAAAAATGCAGGCTTTAGAGTCCACTAACCCTGGGTTTGAAACCTGACTCTGTTAACTGCTGGCTGAGTCTCTGCCTCTTCATCTGTGAAATGGGATAATGGCATCAACTTTGCTGGTCTGCTGTGAACATGAGATAATGAATGGACAGTGCCTGGAACAGCATGGCCTGGAAAATATGGAAGTGAAGCTACTACAGATCCAGGGGGGGTTGCTACAAAGCCGGTAGCTAGTCTTTCTGTGAAAGCTCTGGCCCCCCAGCGCTCACAGAGCTCCAGTTTATATGTCTGTGCTCTGTGATACATGCTGGGCTCATGGGGAAGAGCTTCTGCAATCCAAAGCTCTTGTGAGAATGCAACCCTCCCTGAACCCACTCAATGGCCAATGTGGCTGTAACTGGAACAACCCATCTAACTCTTACCAGCCACCTTTCCTTGGAGTCCTAGTTTCTAACATCACTAAATCTCCAGACAATATCTGAAATTGATATCTTAGATTCTGTGGACCATCCAGAATTGAAATGTATCCAAAGTAATGAGTAACGTCTAATACTCTTCTCTTCCAAGGGCCAGCCTAAGACCTCATCTTCTAGCCTGGCCTGCAAGACCCAGATCCCACCCTTTTTGCTTTGGGTATACGTCCCTTGGCCAAGTCACTCAAGAGTCAACATATAGGGTTCTGAACCTACTCAAAAAATATTTGCTGAATACGAGTCATTGAGTCCATGAAAATAAAGTGATGGAGTGAATGAAATGGGTCACTCTTCATTTCTGAATGAGTTTTGGATTGATTGGGTGGTTGGACTGTTGCCCAGTGCAGGCAACCATCACCTGGCATTGCCTCTGGAGAGAGACACTGACCTCGTATAGCTCTGAAGGGCTCATGTTTTCCCATTCAGCTGATGTGTGGAGATTCAAACAACTGCCACAATGTCCAAAACTATATGGTTCTTTAAAATCTAATCATAACATGGTGCTTGGTTTCTATCCTGAATAATCTCTCACCCAGCACATTAACTTATATATCTACATAATGAAATTCATGTGCATATATATATATGCGCACATCTTTTAATGAATATCAATAAACTACTATGGTTTCATGCATTAAAGGTTTTTTTTAAAAATCTGGCATAAAACATACCTATATTAAATCTCTCTCCAAAACGGCAACTTAAGAACAAAATTTTCCATGTTGTTTTTTTACCATTTTACCATTTGCTGTTAGATTGACCATCTTGCCCCTATTGAAATGTCACCCTCCTCTGACTCCCCAACTAGTCACTCTAGTCTCTGTACATCCAAAGCTCTTCCCATAGGCCTTTATGAACACATTTAGATGATGAATTTCAATGTCTATGCCCTTGAAAAGCAGTATAGTCACACTGTGGTTAAGAGCTGGCCCACTGTATCAGACCTTCTGCCTTTAGAACTTAGTTCTGCCACTTACTAGCTATGTAGCCTTGTCAAGTTACTTAACGTTTCTTGGCCTCAGTTACATCAACTATAAAATGGAAATAATAGTACTCTACCTGTGTTAATAATAATAATAATAGCTGTTGTTATCATTAGTATTATTATTACTACTAGTACTCTCTTCCTATCTAGTCTGCGACCTCCTCAACAGCTAGATGAGGGTCTCTTTCCTGCACCTGACTCAAGAGTCAAGTATAATTGTTGATTTACTGCAACATTCAATAACTATCAACTGAGTTCTCCAGAAACCCTTATTTTTCAATACAGAAAATTTCCCAAAATGTTCTTCAATGAAGAAAGGGTTCAGAAAGGAGTCTCTCTTAGTCTGTTTGAGCTGCTGTTAACAAAATACCATGGATTGGGTAGCATACAAACAACAACAGAAATTTATTTCTCCCAGTTCTGGAGGCTGAAAGTCCAAGATCTGGGTGTTAGCATGGTTGGGTGAAGGCCCTGTTTCTGGTTCACAGCTGGCATCATCTTTTCACCGTGTCCTCAGGTGATAGAAAGGGTTAGAGAACTCTGTGGGTTTTCTTTTACAAGAAAACTAATCCCATTCATGAGGGCCCACATTCCCATCTCTTAATACCAACAACTATGGGGGTTAGGGCTTCAACAAATTATTTGGAGAGGGGGCAGAAGCATTCAGACCATAGCAGATTCATTGCAAAACTCCTCCCCCCATATTTATGGCAGTCATTTATCTTTCAGGGTTGCTTATTTCCTGACAAAATCCTCTGAAGAAGGACCACATCTGTCCCTAGAGCATTTTGGGGGGCTTTAGCCTACTTGACACTGTCCGAATCTCCTTCCCTTTCTTGTAGAACTTTTCCCATTCTCCATTAAACACTTGGAATTCTATAGATTTGCTCCTTGATAATTTTTTTCTGTTCCCTTATGGGAATGAGACAAATTTCAGGGAAACAAGTATGGCATCTATTTACAGTAAAACAGGTAAGAGTTCCAATAATAATATGTAGGTGGTCAGGTGTCCAGTTGTACAACTGAAGCAAATTAACTTTTATATAAAAGAGAGGAAACTAAGCTGAGTGATGCTATTCTTGGAAGCAAATCTACAGCTTCATTGGCTATTTTATTGTGAATACATTTTCTCTCAACCTGGAAATTCACAGAAGCTCATGAACTTCTATTTATAATTTTACTTCATATACTTAAATTTTTTTTTTTTTTTACTATTTTTCCCCTTTAAAGTCAGATATCACAGACTGAAGAAAAAACAACAGATAATTGAGATTCTTTTACCAGCCTCCTCCACTAAGCACTTTAAGAGACATTTTATTTATTCCTGGCTTTTGGGAAAATTTCAGCCCACAGATTATTTGTCATTTTTCTCATTTTGGTTAATTTGTCATTATAGTTAGTTTTATTCTTGGATTCTGGGATTTTTAAAATTGAAATAAAATTGACATATAATATCCTATCAGTTTCAGGTGTACAACATAATGATTCTATATTTTATACATTATGAAATGATCCCCACGATGTCTCGATTTTTTTTAATTGAGGTAAATGGTATATCTTGGATCTTTTCTCCCTGAAATTACAAAATCTTCACAAACATGATTTGGCAGAGAAAGGAAAGTGAAAAACACGGAAAGAAAAATATGAAAACCTCCATCTTGTAAATGAATATGACTTAATAATTAACTCTCTTCCGTTGGGAGGTATAAAGGGGAAATGGGGGCTGAGTTCCAGACAGCAGGACGAGCTTCCATTGTAGATGCTGCACTTGGCTGCCAGCAGGAATCAAGGTCTAAGTAGCTCCATTCCACATTCACCTTTCATGATAGCTTTTAAAAAATGGCGAGTGTCAGCTTAAAACTTCATCCTAATGACATATTTCCTATTACAATGTGCTCTCAGAGCCTCTCTTACCTGCTGTCTGTCTTAAGGATGATAATGAGTAAGAATAACCACAATTAAAGTAGTCCAGGAGGATGGATGACAAGAACTGAGACTGAGATGGGGATGCCACAGGCACCTAAGGACCTTTAGAACTTATAGCCCAATCCTACCTCTGTGCGGTCTGTCTGGACCCTCCTACAAACTGTATCTCTCTCACCAGTGGGTTTTCCCTACTCCCAGCACATGATGATGGGAGCATGTTTTTTGGGCAGTGGAGATATTAAAGGAAATAGGTATCTCACTGGACTGTGGGCTTCCTGGTGGTGGAACTCGTTAATTAATGAATGAGAAAAAAGATTAGTCAAACACATAGGACAGAATGCAACTTACAGAACTTATGGGTTCATAAATGTAACAAGTGAAATTCCTTCTGAAATTGGGCTCACATCTTGCAGAAAAACCCTGTATGTCAATATTATATCTTCAGGTAGGAAAGTAAAGGTAGAAAGTTAACTCAATTTCAGTTTAGGGAAAACAGTTCCAAGGATGCCATGACAACTGAAAACCGTATAAGGAGGGGAACCATGATTAAACACCCTTGTGTTGGCAGGATACACAGCAGTGGAGAGCCTGGCCTATGGGCTTAGCATTGGCTGGGATTTCCAAAGAAGAATTCGGTGGGGACCTTGGAATTTTCAAGGCACCTGCTGGAATTTAGAACTGAAGTTTAAAATAAATCCATTTCAAAAAAAAAAAAAAAGAAAAGAAAAGAAAAGAGAGAAACCCTTCCTAAGAATAGCAAATCTTAAATGACTTCTATGGGGACTGGGATCATTAATCAATTCATTCAGTTACATTCAGGGAGGGTGTACTCTCTACCAAGTTTTGGAAATTAGAAAAAAATCATAAATAATTCTAACATATTGTGAGAAGAACCATAAATATACCATAGCTTATTAGGCAGAGAGGTAGCACCAAAGATAAGATGTGGGAGGTGAGTCAAGAATGATGAGTAGCAATTTCCCAGGTAGTGAGATGAGAGGGACATTACAGGCATGGTATGGAATAGCCTGGCACATGGGAAAACTGAGAACAGTTGTGCTTAGCTGGAACACAGACAGTGAGGGACCTGGCCAGAGGGGAAACTGGCAATGAGGCTTATGTGGACAAATCACAGAAACCTTATGTTCCAGGCCAAGGAGGTTGGCCTCCTCCTACAGGAACCACCAAAGGGCTCTCTACACAGGGAGGGACATGGTCACCAAAGTTGTTTGTTAGAAAAATCGCCCTTCAAAATACCACCTATTCCAGCCAGACTCCACTTCAAATCCTAAATTTGGATCTTATTAAATATTTAGATCTTCAACTGTTGCCCAACAGCCCTGGCCTGGACCTCATGGTTTAGCTCATCTTTCCCAGGACAAATGTCTCTCTTTATTCCTTGGATATGTGTTGCATCTAGGAGCAAGAGGCTTGCAAATGCACGGGCTGGAGGCTGTGCCCACTCAGTACACATCATCACCATCTCATATACAGGTACTTTGAAACTGGGGTCCTACTGCTGGCAGAGCCTGTCTCCCTGCTAGCATTCTGGGGCCCTCGATAATGGAAGGTGTAAAAGAAACCTCAACAAAAAGCAGAACCACAGAGATCTCAGGACGAATACGTCCTCTTGGCACTGCCTTAAAAAACACACGTAAACAAAACCAAATGGAAACACTGAGTGGAAATGTGTTTTCTCCTGCTGAAGCGGCACATTTGGCAAACTTCTACTTAAAGGACATAGAGTTGGTAAATACAAAGCAAACATTGATGACAAGAACAGGGTGCATGAAACTTACGACGCGTTGCAGGAGGTAGGAGTGGAATACCCTTCATCTGACGGAGGCAATCAGAGAACTGAGTGGGAAGGGTGCCTCCACGGGGGTGAGGATGGCAGGGGACGACCAGAAGGAAAAAATGGAAGGCAGGCACATGGGAAAGACCACTTTCTGGACAGCAGTCTCAACTTTGGACAATTTTGCCCCCCGCCCCGGCTCCGACTCCCCAGAGAACATTAGGGAATGTTTGGTCATCGCCACTGGAGGTAGGGGCGGTGCTACTGGCCTTCAGGGATGCTGCTAAACATCTCAGGATGCACAGGACAGCCCCCACAACAAAGAATTACCCAGCCCCAGTGTCAGTAGTGCGAAGGCTTGAGAAAACCCTGATCCCTTACAAAGTTTTTGCCTGTGCCCACCCTTGGCAGCACTATTCTACTTTCCATGGCTGTGTCTGAAGACAACTGCCAGTAGATTTAAAAAAAAAAAAAACACACCGTAATGTCTAAAAATAAAACCATTTTTATACTTCAAGGAACAAACAGAGCGATCATTTTTTTTTCGTGACTCTCTCAGTGCTTGAACATTTCCAAAGGCTGGGAAGAGCAACCCTGAAATCTATACATAGCTCCCAGCCCCTCAGATCCTCCCTGCGCCGCGCCTCCCTGGCCTCTCTGGGCCGGCTGCTGCAGCAAGAGATAAGACCTTAATTTATGAAAGGATGCTATTTCTGGCAGGTAATAGCCAGAAACTTCCAGGAAAGGCGTCCTTCCTAATGACCAGAATCCCTTCCATCCTATCACTCAATCCCTAGCATTTAGTCCCTAGGCTGCCCCTACTCATTTCAATTTTCCTGGGCCCTAATTCCAGTTCTGAAACCCCAGCAAAGTGTCTGTGCAGCTTCACCCCAACCCCTCTGACTCTGATTGCAAAGATAAGCCAGAAAATGAATTTCCTAACAAGCAATTTTTTTTTAAAGGCAAAAGGTCTATATGCCATAAGAATCCAGAGCCCAGGCTGGCTGTTACCTCAGACAAATCACCTCCTCGTAATTTTCTTCCAACAAATGTCTGTGAGGCCTGCCAGACTCTAGCAGAAATTTGTTTAATGACAGTCTCTGGAAAATTAAACACTCTGAACAATGTGACGGATGCATCTCCCCTCCAGCCCACCCCCATGGCCTCTTTTCTGATTGCAGACCTGGCAGCCACACGGAGCACCGAGTACAGATGAGTGCCCTGGGCCAGAGGAATCAATCTCGATTTTACACGTGCTCTGTTCCTTCCCATTTCCCTCCGAGTCCCCTTCATCTTCATTCTTCTGTCCCCAGAACCCAGAGCGGTACTGGCTTGGCGACAACGTTGGGGTAATATTTTTACCTTCCTGCCCTCCTTTTCCTGACCGTGTTACATAAGGAAGATCCCAGCTGCCCAAGGCAAGGAGGTGGAGGGGGGGAAGAACGCTGAATTCGTGACCAAGGCTCCATCCTCATTTCTCCCCTGCTGTGTAGTCTCAGCAGAATTCACTGTCCTCAGGACAATGGCAGGCTGTCCCACAGGAGGACAGGGCTAAGACCCAGGCCTGCCCCCTCATTTCACAGATGAAGAACTGGGTTTGGGCCTGGAGTGACTTGCTCAAGGTCATGCATTTAGTTAATGACTCAGGTAGGGCCCGGGTCTCACTGGAACTCCAGACTCTCTGAGGAGTATGACCATGAATTTTTATATTCAAGTGAGCAATTTTTCCTTTCATCTTATGTGTGGTAGGGTTAGAGGCTCTTTACGTGGTCCTCCAGAATCCCATGGGCGAAGCGACCCACTCAAACTGAGGCTGGGATCTCAGGTCTTTGCCTTTTTTAGCTCTGGCCTTTGCTGGGGATTGCACTTAAACCTCACATGATTCAAGCTTTCCCTCTTCCGCCTCTCCCCTCACTGTGAGCAAAGAGAGGATGGAGAGGAAACCCAGCTCTCAATGTCTGTGTTTCCTCCCCAGGAGGCTGCATTCACGCATGCTCCCAATACACAGAGGGGCAAGCAGGAGCCATATGATCTGCTCTGCTGGCTTCCATTTCATATGTGAATGTCTGAAGCCCAGAGGTCTGTCCTTCTAGTTCCCAAACTACTATCATGTTCAAATTCCTATTAGACTCTTAGGATTTATACTTTTCTCTATATCTAATGCAATGGAATCCCATAATTTATTATTTCCTGCTGTTTAAATTAATTGTGTCCTAATTCTACAGATGCTGGAGAAAAATAAATCCCTGTATATCTTAATCTACTGATTTTCGTGATTCACTCCTCTATTTTTGTTCGAGTATCTAGAACCACATAAAACGTACACTGTGTTTTCCATCAAACCAAAAACGACCAGGGCTTGGAAAATGACAAAAGAATGGTTGAGACATTCCATGCATCTAGGCTCAGCCTGTCTTTCTTCACTCTCCTTAACACTAGGGAAATTGCTGCTTCCATTTCGCCTGGAGTGGATATTTGCCTCCAGCTTAAAGAATCTGAGTGACTCCTGCTAGATGAGGCTGCCAAATAGCACATCCAGGCTCCTGACACTTTTGGTAACCAAAACCCAAGGGCTGGCCCATGGGAGAGACGGACTGTGGGCAATGCCGTTGGGTGGACGTGGCATCCTTGGAGGAGGCTCCAAGGCTCATGGCTAGGGTGTTTGCTGCTGTTACTTATTTTTGTAAATTAATTTTCATTTTTCATCTGTCAGTGAGAGGAGCCCACAACTAGCAAGATTTACTCAAACATTTAAAATCACCAGTCGTATCCCCTGACAGCTGAAATTTGGAAGTTTTAGAGTGACTTCGGAGCTCCAAGAGGGAAGCAGTTTGGTGGATAGGGGTATGCACAGAAGCTGGTGTCAGGCAGAGCTAGATGGGAATCCTAAACTGACCTTTTCAGTTGTGTGACTTCCGGCAAGCTGAATCCACACTTTCTCATATGTATCATCAAAGTACAATTTTGCACATTTCTTTTGGGGTATGGCTGGAGTAAAGACTAGATGCCTTTTCTTGCTCCCAGCACCAGAACACCCAAATGCAGCCCCAGATACGGGGCAATAAATATTTTGTGAATGAATGAAGCCTGTGCTTATGAACGCCCCGTCATTCCCAGTGTAGCAAAGTGATCAGCTTCTCCCCTTTATCTCCAGTACCACATCCAGTCTTACTTTTGGGAGACAGTACCAAACTGTCTTGTTTTTTGTAAAACACATGGCCCTTCTTCCCATATCATTAGTATTACTCTAGACATCAAACGTGAAGGAAACAGAATGACTGACAGAGGCCCATGGGCAATTTACATATTTAAAGAAATTGGTTACTGAATTTCAAAGACTGTCATTTCAACAACTGTAATAGGCTCAAGGGAGAGAAGTTTTGGGGTTCAAATCCCAGGAAGTAGGTGAATGGTCTCTCATCTCTTCTGGGAAGCCAGACTTGAACTTAACCTTGGCTGTTGGTAAATCTCTGAAAAGCTCAAAAGGCAAATCAGGAAAAAGAAGATTCTGAAGCTTTTTTTGTTTTTGTTTTTGTTTTTTGCCCCTTGTTAACCAAGAAGATAAGTTCCTTTAGGATCAGGTGAGGCTTCAAGATTAAGTCTAGGATTCATAAATGTGTCTTCCCTCAGCCCTAGAAAACAGAAAGCTGGCTGTCTCTTGCTACCTGCACTTTCCATCCCAGAATAGGATGATTTTAAGACATTCTGAATCTCCTTCTAGCTGCTACTCTGCAGAATCCAGGGCTTTGGCAGTAATGCCTACTCTTCCCCATCTAATCAACAGGACTTTAAGCAAATCATTTAGTGTAACCAGTCAAAAAGAACCATCTGTAAATCAGGTGCAGAAGGCAATTAAAACAGCATCAGTGGCACACAAATAGCATCCTATATTTGAAAAGTTGAGTCTCTGATAAGAATGGTATACTTTGCCATCTTTCTTTCACCCCCATCGAGGAAGCACTGACAAGAAAAGCAGCAGGAGCTGCAACACCCTGAAACAAAAAGATATTTCAGGCCCTGCTTGGATCCCACTGCCTAGTTAATAACACTCGCCTCTAAAGAGTTGGCCAGCCACCCTCCCAACCCCATTCCCAGTCCTGATTGTAAATATTAACTATGGTCTATAAAGCAGTCAGTCATCCCACCCCATGGGGCTGTTTGGAGAGGCCCCAGGAATGAGACAACCCCTGCAGAGAAAGTAGGAGCCTTTTTCTACAAGATTGACTGTGAAAGAGCTTTTCTGAATGGCAAGAATGTACCCAAGTGTACATTCTGTACATCTGATACAAACAGAGCTGCAGAGTGAGTGCGGGAGCTTTTGCAGGTGCAAGGTCACCGACAATGGGCTAGAAGGACAACAGTAACTGAGATCAAGGCAGCTTAGCCACATTCATGGAAGGTTTTGTCTGGCCAGCCATGGAGCTGAGTGCTGTACCTGTCCTAGTAGTAGGTATTACTGTCTCCACATGACCAAGAAAGGTCAATTCAGACACGGTAAGAGCTTTACTCAAGGTGACACAATTAGTAAGTATCAGATTGGGAACCGAACAGCAGCTCCAGGGGACAGCAAAGCACATACTCCTTACTGCTGCCTTTGAGGAGTTAGCTCCGTCTGGGTAGCTACAGGCTGGGATATGGACTTCTGCCAGGCTCATTTCCCGATGTCCAGGGGCAGGCCATACCGCTGAGCCCTGCCTTCCCTCCTGTGTGGAGGCTTCAGTAGTTGCTGTCATATGCTCTTCATTTCCTAGGTTCCCTTCTTCTGTTGGGCCTCCTGCCTCTCATATCTGTTTTCTGAAGGAAGGTGAATCCATATCAAGGTGCTAGTTAGAAAATTTCTCACTCTAGGTTGGAATTAAAATTGTCATATAACTATTTCTTAATGGGCAAATATACTCTGACCCTCAGGATCATCCTCCAAACCTTTACTAAGCACCCTTAAAGTCCTCTGGCTTGATATTCAGCGTGGCCCAGCTCTGAATGGTTGGCACTCAGTAAATACTTGTTGAATAAATGAACAATGAATGGATCAATCAGCTGATGGATTTAAAAGCAGGTAGGTCGTAAAATCGCTGTAGCAGAACAACATAAAAGTAGCTGGCAGGGTGTACTAAAATATTAAATATTAAAGACTACAATGTCTGAATCCATTGTATTGCCTTCCAAATGCACTTGAAAAACACTGCTTCCCAGTGAGTCCCCTGGATGTGGGCCAGTGCTTATCTGGTCAATGAGTTACTCCCGAAGTGTAAGTAAAGAGGTTCATCAGCTTTGCACACCCCTTTGGGAGCAACTGAGAACATGAATGGTCTCCTGCTCCATGAGAGCCACATGGCCTAACAAAATAATGCATCTCCACGAGGGCCTAAATTATGTTGCTCATCAGGTAGCATTCCTGCTGTGCAGAGAACTGGTCAACCCAATGCGAAAAGAGGTGGGAAACACATCCAGTCAGTGAGCAGCCATGAGCTCTCTCACTGTATTGCAACTGAACTGACCACCCTGTTGCATAAGACTCCCCAGCCCCCCGCCAGCTGCCATTGACCAGGGAGTAGCCATGGCCCTGGATGCGTCTAAAAATGCTAAGTGGGCTATTGGGGGCTTGAGGAAGTCTTGTTAATATAATCAATGCAGGCCAATGTTAGGAAATTCAAAAGCTGTATTTTGCGTCCAAATTACAGATTCGACAAATTTTATTCCACAGGCATATATTGTAATATTTTAGAAGGTGCTTTTTAAGATAAAAAGAGCTTAAAGCCTACCTGTGTGCAATTTCCCCAAGTTAAAGCTAAAATTTCCTAACCTTTGAAGGTTCATTTCTCTTATGCTATCATTAAAATTACTTATGCTTTTAATTTGCTGAGTTGCATTTAGTGGGAAATCTCCCAAGCCACACACTGTGCTCCATTACTCACTCCTGTGTTCTGGATCATTGCTCCTTCTAAGAGTAAGCCATAACTGAAATACCCCCTAAAATAGGATAAAATCACCTTCTACAGGGCATGCTCATAATTTAAGTAAACTTGGTTCCGTTTTCTGCTCTCAATGAGAAAGTCTATCATTCCAACAATGTCATATTTGCAATTTCAGCTGTTTCCCAATCAGGCAAGTGCAAAAACAAAAAAAAAAAAAAAAAAAAAAAAAAAAAAAAAAAAAAAAAAAAAAAGAGCAGAGAGTATTCTCTAGAGTGGTAAAGGTTTGCTTCTTCTACTGTAAAATGAGGGCATGCAGATGAATTCAGTGACTTTTCAGACAGACTTACTTGTGAGGTGAGATTATGGGCACTTTTAGTTTCTTTCTCTCCATCTCCATCTTTATCATGGTATTAGTCATTGAAAAAGGTCAGAATGGAAATGAGATTCTGGCTTTCCTATTGCACTTGATCCATTAGCATCAATTTTATAGTGGATACATTGAGTCTTAAATAATGCAAAATTTGAAAGAAACTTTGGCCATGATCGCACTATTGAATGCCAACTTATAGTAAAAAAGGTGGGTGTAAGTTTGGAAAGAGAGGTGTTTCCTTTAGAACATGTAAGGTGTCTTTTTGGGATTCATTCAAGAGGGTCAATCTCCTAGGACCAGGACTCGCTGCTTGAGTTGTAATGAATGCTCTTGGGAAAGGGGCCTGCCATGTATGGATTTGTGGCCTTAAGTAAAACTCATTTATCTTCTCAGGGCCTCTGTTTCATAATCACCCCAATCTCATATAGACTGTACAGAATTGTAGGATTAGATTACAAACACATTGACGGCACCCAACACATAGTAGGTCTTCATTATGTGTAACCGAAACACAAATCAAAAACATGAGCTGTGTGACCTAGGGAACACACAGAATTACCTCCATTTTGAAAAGGAGAATGGGATTACGTATCTCACAGAATTCTTTTAATGACCATCTGTAGGTATCAAATAGTAATTGAGCAAATTTTATGTGCCAGGGACTTTTGTGTGTATGTGTCTCTCTTTAAGGACGTGAGCGACCATCAGAAAGCTCTGTCTAATACAAGGTATTGTTTCAGGTAACCAGATATTATACAGAAGAAATTGCATGGGCTCAGGTGGCAAACATGCACTGAGATATAAGATGACCTGCTCTTTAGAAGGTAAATCTCATTCATGGATTCGTTAAACATTTATCATGCGTGTGTTAGGAGGCAGGCAAGGTACTATTAGACACAGTTTAATAAAACATGGCCCCTGTCGATGCATGAGAGAGAACTTCCACACAGTTCTTGGCTCAGTATTTTTAACTAGAAGTATTAGTTTCCTTCTTTTCCTCCTCCAGGAGATCTCTGATTAACTGGGAGACAAGTGAAAATCAATTCAAGGATGGGGGGTAAATGCTAACAGAGAGCAATATGGCTGACGCCCTCCTGTCACTTCCAGATTCGCAGATGGAGGTGAAAAAAGTGTGCTAGGACTGAGAAGTCTATCTGCGTTCTAATGCAATACTGAAATATAGTATAAAAAATGCTATTAATTCAGACCCCACGAATTGAAAGACTTTATAATTAGGAAAAGGGTGGCCTCTGCTTACCCTTGTAGGGGCACAGGGTGGGAGGCTAGAATGCTAAGGAAATACTAAGTGAGACACAGCTGGAAGGTTCCACCGGCATATGTTTTTGTTGACTGGGGAGAAAGAATGGGCTGAGAAGTTCCAGAGAGCAGAGACAGAGCACAAGGACAGAGCTGATTTTGTTCTTTTCTCTAGGTCTCAAACACCCAAAAAGCTCTTATGTTTCTAAGATGACGTTTCCCTATAACCCCTCAGCCTGCTGAGTAACTCGACAACACTCTCCTGTGTGCTTCATTCACCTCTGAGTGCCCAACATCAAGCTTGGTGGCCAGCACAGAAAAGGCTCTGTAAACATTTGTTGACTTGGCAGATGAATGGGAAATGCCTGTCTGACACCTCAGGGTTCCTCCTGCAGGCAACAGAGACAGTGGAAAGAGAAAAGTCTTCCCAGAGCTGGTGCTCCAGCCACGGCTCAGGAATTTTGTTTAGATTGGCCTTGAAAGGACAAGAAGAATCAATCTTGCTCTTTATAGCAACCCAGAGAGGCTCACTGAGGTAACGCCTGCCTCAAAGCAGCTCAGAGCATGTGGGGCTAGAAAGGACCTTTTATGCCTCTCACAGGCTGAAGGCTGGGAGTGACTGTACTCCACGCTTGCTTAGAAGGGACTATTCACAGTGTCACAAACTTCGTGTAGCTAAAACTTTATGGGAACGGGTGCAACTGTGGCATTTTCAAGGATACCAATTTGTTTGGTCCAGGGCACCCCAGATAAGAATGACTAGTCACTTTTTTCTAGGAAGACCAGGCAGTTTCTAGTTGACGAACTGGGAGGAATCTAACTCTATGCTCTTCTCTTGGAACATGGGTTCTCCTCAACCCTCCAAGGTGAGAAATTAGTGGCAAAATCATAATCATACGATTATGAGCAACAGTGACTTGTCTATCAACACACACTTTATTTTTTTTTATTTTTTTATTTATTTATTTTTTTTTATATTTAGGCCCTGCAGTCTCATTTCTCTTCCTAACAGAGCATTCCCAAAGCCTAACCCACTGCTCTGTGACATAATGGAACACACACTTTAAAAAGCTTTCTGTGAAATATTTCCCGGGCTTGGGTGAGCTACAGTGAGAGGCGTGTGACCAACATAAGTCCTTGGGAGGAGAGAGATCCAGAACCAGGGTAACAGAATAAGGGCAAAGCTCTTCTGCATGCAAGGGCTGGATCTCTGGGAAGAAGTGCAATTCCATAAGATTCTTACAAGCACATGACCTTGGGGAAGTTTGGGGTCTCCCAACTGCTAGGCAGAGAGGACAGGGAGCTTGGGGAGCAGAGTGCAGGGGAAGCTGAGGGTCCCAGCTAGACAAGCAGTGATCTTGTGCTTTCAAGGTCCGTGATTTCTATACTGTGTTCAAAAGACGTGAGTGACTCCATCTCAGAAGACCAAAGGCCAAGAGTTCAAGTTGTTCCCTCCCATTGGAGAGGGAAAGAAGGGTTTGGCTGTGGAAATGTTTGAAATATGCTGATCTAGTTCTCCTGGCTGGATCCCAGGGCCTTTGGGTGGGTAGGGGCCTGGAGAGAGCCCTGTGGGACTGAAGCCAAGGGGGCTGGGTTGAGAGTAGGTCTCATTCCTAGAAGAAATCTGTAGCACCAGAAAGCAGGAGTAAGGTCTTAAAGAGATTGGGCCAGCCCAGCAAGGGACAAACAATGCGGAGAAGTGGGGATAACTCAGATGGCAAGTCACATTTCTGGCATTCTGCAAATCAGGCTTATTATTTGCAAATCTAATTCAGTTGGTCCCTCAACTAGACAGTGGGACTGAGGCTGCTGACGTACTTTTCCAAATAGCTCAGGAGCCAGAGTGGTCTGAGGAGAGGATATCTGCCTTTGCATTAGAGCCTGCAGGTAGGGAAGGGCACAGGCTCAGAGCATTCACATGATATCCATCCCTCTCACCACACACACCTGGGAAACCAAACCTGGAGGGGGAAGAGAACCTTTGGGCATGGCTAGGGAAGGCTGAGAGCTCTTTCCTCTTGGGCAGTACACAAATTAATAACATTGAGATTGTTTCTATTTCGGATACAACTAATTGAAATGATTGAAATGGAAATGAACATGTGCTTTTGATGATTAAGGGATGAAAAAGAAACAATTAGCATGAGGGTTAATAATGGGCAAAATAATTTTTTTTCTCCTCGACAATACAGTTGCTCACAAGAGGAAATGTCCTTGAAAAAACTTCTCTATTTTGCAATCCTCCCCTGGAGACACTAGAAAAAACTTCAAATAGTCAAGGGCCAGATAAATTCTAAAGAAAATTCAGGGAAGTAGTTCAAGTAAGGATCAGAGCCAAAAATCCAGGTTGTCCCCCAGGTCTGAGTGTGAGGAAACTCTTCCCCCATTTCTTGTCACTAGAGTGAAGATGCCAGGCATGTAAGAAAGTTTCCAACCTTCCATCTTGGAGTTTCTGCTTCCTGCTCAACCACAGTGAACACCACCACTGCAAACTTCTGAGAGGTTATTGAGGTGTTGCCCTGTCTCTTCTGAAAAAAGTACCCAACTAGCCTAACTGCAAAGTTGCAGGGAGGCTGTTCTCTCTCTCAGATATCCTTACTCAGAGAGCCAGCCTGCCTGGTATCTTGAACATAGTGCAATAAAGCCCAAGGCATGGCTACCAATTCAATGGCCCTACTGTGGCCATCTATGAGGTGGGACTCCATCCCCCCAGCACGAGCCCTCCCAGAATTCTCTCTTGACACTCAACACCTCAACAGCATTTTTCACTCACAGAGACACTCCACATTATGAGGCTCTTGGTGTTCTTATTAGAAAGTACACAGTGAAGGGTATGGAACAAAGTTTCTAAGAAGTGGAGCCTCGGAAACTACTCCAAAGTGCTTTGTGATAGCGTGCTCCATGAGCAAGTCAGAGGCATTTGGTGCTGAACGCTCGGCTGACGTTCACGAGCTGTGTGACTTTGCAAAGAAGGGATTACCTTCCCTAAATCTGACATATTTCATCTGTAATACAGGGCCTGCTGAGGGGGGTAGTTGCTGGTGGCTTACCTAATGGTTGCCTTCCTTCTTCCTACTTTTATTCACGTGTCTGGCTATCCTCCGGGCAGTCCTTGAGCCTGAGTAAATGCTGACCCTGCTTCCAGACGTAGATCTGATTGGTCTGAGTGTAACCCGTCCTTTTTTTGTATAGACTGTGGTTCAGAAACTGGGTGTGGGCTCAAATTCAAGCCAAGGAGATAAGCAGAGGGTTGACTGGGTGCTTCTAGGAATGTTCTCACCTCCTCTGGGGTCATGTCCAAATGTGACCCTCCTTCACTGGATGTTGTGGTGTGCCATGTACACCACTGAAGCTGCCACACAGAGGGGGGCAGAGCCCTAGGAATTGCAGAAAAATGAAGCCCCTGGATTAAGCCAGCCCTAAAGTCCACATTATTTCTACCTTCTAGTTTTATGAGCCAATTTTCTTCTTGTTGAAGATGATTAAAAATTTTAAGTTTTCCATTACTTGCAAATTAAAGTATATAAAATAATAGAGATAGCTATTAGATTTTGGGGGGAGATAAATAAAAAGTAAGAGATGTGCTGCATTGAACATGGAACTAAGTACAGAGTAAGCACTCAAAACATAATAGCTCCTTTCACTGGAGGATCTTTTCTGGCAACACTGCCTCATCTCAATTAAGGGATTCTCCCAGAGGATCTATTTCAGTTTTATCCAAGCACAGGGACATCTCCGGCATTACAAATGTTGAGAGGCTTTGTTTTACTCATTGGCAGTTTCTAGAAATTGAGGGTGCTGGGGCAGAAAGAACTATATCCAAAAGACCCTTAATGCCAGTTATGAGTTGAATTGTGTCCCCCCCCCCAAAATAAGTCAAATTCCTAAAGTCAGTAACTCAGAATGTGACCCTACTTGGGAATGGGGTTACTAAAAATGTAATGAGTTAAGATGAGGCCATAACTGCAGTAGGGTGGGCCCCTAACCCAACATAACTGGTTTTCTTATGAGGAGATGGCAGTTCAAATATACAGACACACAGGAGAAAGAAGGTCTTGTGATGACAAAGGCAGAGATTGGTCTTACATAGCTGCAAGTGAGGAACAGCAGGAATCTTCAAGAGGAAAGGAAGATTTCCCTACAAGTTTCAGAAGGACCATGGCCCTGTTGGTACCTTGTTTGGATTTCTAGGCTTCAGAACTGTGAGATAATAAATTTCTGCTGTTTTAAGACATCTGGTTTGTGGTACTTTGTTATGGAAGCTCTAGGAAATAAAGACAGTGTCTATTCAGAAATACTAAGAAATCAGAAGGAAACCAGTCATTGTCAATCATCTATCTTTTTAAAAGACTTATAAATGTTATCAGGTGTCCCCTACCCAGGATAGTTTATGCCAGGCAGCTAAAAGTTTAACATTTTCTCTCTGAAAGACTCCCAATATCCATTTATTTAAAGGTTTTACCATTCTCTAAATCCTTGTTTTAAAAAACGAAATTAAATGATGTAGCCAGCTATGTAAAATAGATAAAAAAGTACAGCTCCTACAGTTTAAGGGAACTGGCAAGATTCAGACCTGCTGCCAATTCTCTCTTGTGACCCTGGATCACACCCGAGGAACCACGTACCACAGCACTTGGGCTGAGAAACACTGTTCTAGGGAATGTAAATTGTGGGTGCTTACCACCACATTCAGAAGTACAGTAGGACTTCTCTTGACTGATGGCCACAAAGCTGACTCACCAAATTAAGAAACGTTCTCCACCCTGTCTGTAAAATATAGTGACTGATGCCCAAGCTGAATCTATGAGCTGTGCCCCTGGTGCTTCTGCTTCCACCGCTTGAGATGGGAGATTTTGGAGTCTGTTTTCAAACCTGTTTCTGCCAGTTTGTCTTGTTAGTGTAATTACATAATCCGGTTGCAGATTACATACACTGATGAAATGTAAGTGTGAAAAGAAAATGCTCTAAGTTGCATGCTTTGGAACAGTGGATAAAAAAAAGAGTTGCTAAAACAAAATAAAAACTGCTGGCAAACCAGGTGTGGGTGGGTCAACCACAAAAGACTGGAAGATTCTGTACTTAGATGGCTTCGTAAGTGCCTTCAAGATCTCATTCCATTTTAAGCAAGCTGGAACTGAAAATTACAGATGGTGACTTTTAGGTATGGTTTATTGGCCATTAAAAACTCCAATCAGCAAATTTAAGGAATGCTTTGGTCTTACATGAAAAAAATTAGGACATGCATTTATATGCTTCAAGTTAAAATAAAAATTGAAGGTACACATAATCATGTTATGATTAACCATAACCATAACCATTTTTTTTAACTAATCAGCTGCCAAGTCCACTTGCATGGGGTGAGAGGGTCTTTACTGCAGTTGCTTTATTTTGGATGCTCTGTTTTTGGATGGGCAAATGCTGCTTTTTTACATCAGTCGTCAATGGCCATCTGGAATGTAAGCTCCATGAGGGAGGGAATGTTTGTTCAGTAATGTTCATTTTTAAAAAAAATTCTATTGGTTCAAAACATAATAGATACTGTCAATTTTTTAAAAAAAGAACATGTGTTTACCTGTTTAGTTTTTTTTTTTAAAGATTTATTTATCCACTTTACAGAGTGAGAGAGAAAGATTGCATGAGCAGGAGGGGAGAAGGAGAGAGAATCCCAAGCAGAATCCACACTGAGCACTGAACCAGATATGAGGCTCAATCCCAGGACCCCTGAGATCATAACCTGAGCCGAAATCATGTGTTGGATGCCCAACCGACTGCACCACCCAGGTGCTCCTACCTGTATAACTTTATAAAACTACTTTAAAAAATGGAAATTGACCTATAAACCACCTCCTTGTGGGTATAATTGTACAACGGGCATGAGTCTCAAAAAGGACTTTGTTGACTTCCCGGCTATACCATATCTAGGTCAAAGATTCAGTCACTCACCAGAGACAGAGAAAGGATACCTGCTATAAAAACCTGACCCAATTCAGGTGTGTGGGGAGTAGGGGAAGCTCCCTTAGAGTGGCTCTACCTGCTATCTCTGAATGTTTCACCATCTGCAACTAAAAGTCTACGGAGCATAAATCCCACTCCAACTTAGATTTCTGTTTTGATTTCATTAACAAGAATTGTGTTTTCTGAACATTCTCAGATATGAAGTAGTAAATAAGACATATCAGTGGTACTGCAATAGTTCTAGACTGTTCATATGTACACAAGGGTCCCCATTCCCATTCAGATTCCAGATAAACCATTTCCCTGGGGAGCTGCACCCACTATGAGAAAGCCAGTCCAAGAAGGAGAGAACAGGAAGAGTGACAACCCATCCTGCTTTTAGCTGAGGAGACGAGACTGGGAGCCAGAGGTGCCAAGTGGCTTGCCCATGGCATGCATGGAACGACATCTGATCTAGAGTGAGAACTCAAATTTCCTGTCTTACTCTCCATACTGTATGGCTCTAGCCATACAAACAGGAAGAAGAATCAAAACGAGTGTGAATGAGTTCACAGTGCCACCCTATCCTTACATGGGTCATGTGTCCAGTAAATAGCGTTAACTGGACATCCTGACTCCACAGGTGGCAATAGGCTGGGAATCACTGGGTGCAGAAATCATCAAGACTTTGTAAATGAGAAGAATCTGGAGTGGCATATGCTGTTGGCATCTTCCTAACCCCATTAGCAGCTGGGCAAGTGGAGAGCAAATAGACAACCATTTCCCAGTTCTGAGGCCATTCTCTCTGGAGGGATTTTCTAAAGGAGAACACTGCCTAAATTGGCAATTAACCCAAACTTAACAAGGGCTTACAGTCACAGCAGGGCAAATCTGGTGAAAGCAACCTCAGACAGAACAGGCCAAGGGGAAACTTCCAGCTCAAACTGTAGGAGAAAAAGCAATTGGCTGGTGGCCCACAAGTCTTTCATTTCTGGATGTGATTATCTGTACACCGAAGCTTAAGGACAATGGGGCACCACAAAGGTACCTCTGAGGCTGCTTTTTCGGACCGTGGGTATTATCTATTCTTTAGCCCCAGAGAGGGTGATGCTTAATGATCTGCAGGACAGGTTTGGGCAAGAGACACCCAGAGTTCTGATACTGGGCAAGTTAGTTATAATTTCTTAAACCCTTGGTTTTTTTATTTACAAACTAAGGGAAAAAGGTATTTACCTCAGAGTTTTGTTATGATTATTAAATGAAATAATCAATGCAAAGTGCTTAGCACATAGTAGATGTTCAAAAATATTAGCTAACAACAAGAATAAAAGTAAATAAATAACCTTAGGGAAATATAAGAAACTCTCTCATCAAGTCAATCATCTGAGTGTCTAGCACATGTAAACTCTCTGCTAGACATTGTGACGCTCTAAGAAGCACTCCACAAGAGGAGTTTCTTCATCAGCAGGAGAGGTAATCCACGTACATGATTAGCTCTTGTGTGAGGTGGAAAATTATAAATGCACAGGAGAGGTACAGGTAAAGTGTGGCAAGAGGTTGAGAAGAAGAAAGTATAACTTCTAGCCAGGGAATTTAGGGGAGCTTCATGAAGGAGGTGGCACTGGCCCTCAGCTATGTGTTTTTTGTTTTTTTTAAATTTTTTTAAAGATTTTATTTATTTCTTTAAGAGAGAGCATGAGCACAAAAGTGGGGGGAAGGGCAGGGGCAGAGGGAGAAGCAGACTCCCTGCTGAGCAGGGAACCAGATGCAGGGCTCCATCCCAGGACCCTGAGATCATGACCTGAGCTGAAGGCAGACATTTAACCAACTGAGCCACCCAGGCGCCCCTCAGATATGTGCCATATGAAGTATCCCTAACCAATGTAAACTAAATTCTGAGTTAGCTTCCAATTATACAATACATTCTTGGGATAAATTTCATTACTCTTATCCATATTGGCTTTAGAAAAAATAAATTGATTTCTGAAATATCAGCTAAACAGAGACCAGGTAGGAAAAAAAGCCTACTGCTCCAATGACCTTCACTTCCTACATGGTATATTCTGAAGTCATATGTTTATACCATATACAGTGTTTGGTATTTGGCATTACCTATGACACCGTGACTTTCTATTACCACAGGTGTAAAGAGCTGAGGGTATTCCCCTGGCTCTGCATTTTTCATTCAATGCATGCTCTGGGTAACACTAGTTCCATGACATGCTGGATGGGGTAGGAGAAAGAAAGAAGTGTGAGAAGAAGGAAGGAATTGGGTGATGTAAGGTTTTGAGAAACTTCATTTCTTCTATCTCCCTCCTAGAGGTTCACTACACATATTAGCATATATAAGTTGAGTCTATCTAACTTATTAAACCTAGGATATCAAAAACCTATTTGGGTATGTAAGACTTGTATCCTCTGGCACAATACCTACTAATTTCTGGTTCAACTTGGAAATTGAGGAATTGTCATGGCATGTCCAAAGGGTCATTAGAATATGCCAAATCTAAACCCATTTAGGCAATCTGGAAACCTAGGGAAAAAGGTTGGTGGCTTCCAGTTTTGTGATAACTCCTGGGTAGATGATCAAACATGGACTTCCAAATGATTTAACTGATCTTCTCCATTTGGGAGGCGCTGCATTCACTCTATAAAACACCCTTACCTGGACTTTTACAATATCCTGTGAGGTGGGCCTTATTCCTCTCCTTTTCACAGATGAGCAAACTGAAACTCAGATCAACCAATGTCTCTAAGATTGTACCACTGGGAGGTGGCAGGACTTCAACTCTATTTCCTAAGCCTCCCTGTTCATTCCACCTTATTTGCCTTAGATTCGTAATAGTGCTAGGAAGCTAGCATCTCTTTAGTCTAGCTCTGGGTAATTCTAGGGAACAAATGTTTTTTGGGGCAGAGACAAACAGCAATCTGTAATTTACATAAAGCCAATGGATTATACAGTCATCATCTCATCAGTAGATATTTAGAGAGGGAGATTTTTAAGATAAGATAGCTCCAAAAGCTCCCTATTAGTCCAGATCTCCACACTGAACAAAGTCTAGCAGAGGTCACTGAGCCATACCCAGCCCTGACTCACTAAGTGGTCCCCTCCTCGGCTGCATCTAGAATATCTTTCATCTTCTACCAGGAAGTGCAGCTGTATGTCACTTCTAAGACCCCTCAGCTATATCTGGAGGAAACAAAATGATTTTGCCAAAGCATCAGTCAACAACCCTTGAAATGGAAACATGAAGTGATTACAAGTGACAGTCCTCAAATTGTGCTCAGGCTCAAAAGTGGTGCTTTCTTCGTCTCAGGGGACAGGTTGGTGGCGCCGCCATCTAAGGAAGCTTAGGTTGTGTGATTGGGATTTCTGGAGAGATACAGAGAGGGCATTTGCTTTGCTGCAGACAATGGATTGTCTTAGTTACATGAAAGCCACAGATTTATGGCATGAAGGAGTAAATCTGGATAAATGGCATGATTTATTCCTCTTAAAGGAAGTGCTTACTTTGATGGTGGGTTCACTGTGTTTTAGCCTGAAGGAATTATCACATGAAAGCGTACATGGCATTGCATGCTAATTAGGAGGTTGACTGCCCCGGCCAGGATATTTTTTAGGTTCTGTGAAAAATTCTACACATATGACAAATACTTGCTGAGAAAAGGAACACGCAGTACAGGAAGCCCAAGAGTTATACTAACTGATAAGATGCTCCCAGGAAGGAAGGAAGAAGATACCTTAGGAGCCAGAAGAAAGAAAGTGATTGCTACAACCTGCCACTGAGAAATCCCAGAGTGCTCTTGCAGAGTGCTCTTGCAGTGCTCTTGCTCCTGACCAACCACCTTCAGATCACAACTGCTGTAAGTTGGCATCGTGGAACAGTGGACTGTGGACTGCAGCCACCTGTGGAGCCTAGATTCCCATCTCAGAGGGGCTCCCTGTGAGCATTATCCCCTAATTTTCTTTTAGCTCCAGTTTCATTGGTACAGTGGGGACACCACTGACCACCTGGTTCGAGGACAATGAGTTGGCAAATGAGAATGAAACACACCCATCAAGTACTCCCATCGTGCCACTCATAATCATTTATTTTTTCTTTAATTCTTAAAATTTCAAAGTAATGTTGGTGTTTGTATTAATTCAGTCTTCCCTTTCCCACATCCTCTGTTATGCTCTGTTCCAGCTAAGTTACTACACTAGTCCTAACATAAGGCTAACTGCCTTCCCTTTGTAATCTTCCTGTTGGCATCCAGCATCATCAATCAGGAACAGATCTTGTCCAATTGCTTGTGCTACCAAATTTCATTAGTTGACATTGTCAATTTGATTGGAATATGGGAGGAGCAAAGACAGTCCTGTTCCTATTTCTATCCCCAGCACCTGGCATAGGACCCACTGTAATGAGAGTGGATTATGCTAAGTGAAATAAATCAGTCAGAGAAAGACAAATACCATATGATCTCACTCATATGTGGAATTTAAGAAATAAAACTGATGAACACAGGGGAAGGAAAGGAAAAAATAAGATAAAAGCAGAGAGGGAGGGAAACCATCAGAGACTCTTAACTATAGGGAATAAATTGAGGGTTGTCAGAGGGGAGGTGGGTGGGGGATGGGGTAACTGGGTGATGGGCATTAAGGAAGGCCCTGGATATAATGGGCGCTGGGTGTTACATGCAACTGATGAATCACTAAATTCTACCCCTGAAACTAATAATATACTATATGTTAACTAAATTCAATATTAATAAAATCTAAGAATAGTGAAAAAAAAGAAAGTTTGAACAAATGAATGGAGTGTATATCAACATCTTGAATAACTGAAGTATACAGTATGCCTCCATAGAGTTCACTCAGCCCTTACTAGATAAACATGTGTATTACTTTGGTTTTTGGAACACCTGGCACTTTATTTTTCAATTAAAGAACATATTTTCAAAATGACAAAAAAGGAACAAAACCCTAACTCCAGCACTGCATAACAACACTCACCCCCCTCTCTCCTGGAACCTGAGAGGCTGCCTTCCTGGCTCTATGAGGAAGCTGACCCAGCCCCCTCTTCGAGTGGCTACGCGTACTAGACGAGGGCTGTGCAATCCTTTAGGAAATAAAATGATCAGAAAATTGTTTGGAAAAGCAGGAGCTTGAAAGAGTGAGATGGAGGAAGGGCGCACTTGAGGCAGGGCGTCCCTTCTCCGTGCCTCCTGATACTGTCACAAGCACGCAGTGAACGCTCATATGCTCTGCTATTCTAAGCACTCTCCATCTATTAATTATTTATTCCACACAGCCATGCTCCCCATTTTTAAGATAAAGACACTTCGGCACAGAAAAGTGAAGAGATCTGTTACAGGTCACTCAGCTGGTAAGTGGCAGTGCAGGAACGTGAAGCTGGTGATGTGCCTCCGGAGTCCCTGCTTGCAACGGTGACATTACACTGCCTCATGGGCTCCACAACTCTAAGGATTCGATTGTTATCATTTATTTTTTTAAAAAACGGAGAAGCTGAGATTCAAAGAGACTCAATAACTTGGCCAGAGTCCACCAGTCCACATGAAGGAGTGCATAATTCAAAATTTAGTCTGTCTGATTACAAAGCTACTGGGGCCTCTTGGATTATATGTTCCATCCTTCTACAGATTTAGTGGAAGATGACTCATTATTTTCTCTGCTGAGCGTCTTGCTCAACTATACTATTGAATATCAAGCAGTAATTTGAGCCATGAAAAATTTTTCTGATTTCTTCCCCAATATGGAAATTAGATTCCCCTGATAACCAGCGCTCATTGTGTCTACTGCACTCGGCAAACATTGATCTGTTGCCTGCTGGCCCACCAGGCACATTATGGAATGCTTGGGAAGCAGAAGGCATGAACACAGCCCAGCTCCAAGGGTTCACGGCCCTTCCTGAAAACAGAATCTTGCATGGAGACAAAACAGGAGAAAAAGTCCGAAGCCCCAAACTCTAAAAGACTAGTACTTCTTCAGAACATAGAATTATAACTAAAAGGTAACTCCACTAAAAAGCAAAGGACACTGCGCTAATGGTGATCCGTTGCCCAAGAGCAGGAATAAAAAGTCTGGAATTCACTCTAAACACAGAGCATGGCAAACGCATCCTATACTTTATAATGACTACGACCCATGTCAGCTTTGCTCTTTTTTCTGGGGATAAGGCTAAAGAAAACACCACAGACACCTCTGTTTTGGGTGTGACAACTCATTACTTCCTTATTCACATTTCTCCACAATATTTTTCCTCCTAATTTTCTATCACAAATTGTCTAATTGCACAATGTCTATTATTATCATTTGTTTTCCCCAAGCCTTTGTAGAAGGAGAAAAATAGTAATTTTTTGATTACTATTGCTATCTTAGACACCTTCTAGAATCATTTGACTCACCTTCTCTGATTTCTACCTTGTCTACTCCCAGAAGACTTTAAATGGGTTTACAATAAAATGGACTACATCAGTGAGCGCAAAGAAATAAGAAGCAGCAGAAAATAAACTTTAGGGAGAAAGGGAGTGACAGGCATACCCCAAACTAGGGTCCAGCCACAAGGATAGATCATTCAGTTTAGCACTAAGCTTTCTGGGCATCTCTAGAATGCCATCGCTTTGGTCAGAATTATTCAGCTATGGGCCCTTAGCCCAACATTTGAGAAATGAGAACACATCTATACTTTTCCAATGGTGGCTTATAACATTCCTGTTGGCTCTCTGGGTGGGGAGAGATGGTCACTGGGCAAAATTTCCCAGCAAGATGCCTCGCTGGTGTGAATGCCTCCCCATTGCGCACATTCCCCTTCAGGTCAGTGTCCGTGGTGTGCCCGAGGACAATAGCCCAACATCTGCCCAGAGCCCTTGACAGTGCTATTTTTAGCAATGCAGCCCCATGGCACACAGTGCAGAGTGACTCTGTGTCTCACTTCACCTGATCTGCTTTTCAGGAGGACCGGCTTTACTGACACGGGGCCAACAAATCCCCGTATCAGACACATTCTCACTTCTGAGTGCCAAACCTGAAGAAGTGACATTTTTTAAGAAATCCCTTCTCCATCCTGGCATGAAAGGTGCTGAAGGCGGGTTACTGACATGACTGATCTCTGCCTGTCCCTGCCTCTGCCTTCCAAAGGAGGATGGGATTGGGCCCGGCTGCAGGCACAGCAGAGGCGGCCTGAGCTCTCGACGAGAACAGCAAAGCTGACAGCTGTGCTTTTCTGCACCGAGCGCCCTGGGAAAATCAACGCTTGGGCAGCCCTGCTGCCATCTGTGGAGTTTCTACAGCAGACAGGTTATTTATAGAAACTTGTTTGTGCAAAGCCAATATTTACCTGTCGGGGCTGTCAAAATTTACAATTCATCTGTGCCATTAGCCTGCTGTTTCCCCATCAATAATGGAAATTTCCATCACCAGGAAGAGAGGCATGGGGTAGCTATGAGGGTTCCACTCCCTCAGGGTAGGTAGGAGAGTGAGTGGTATTAATGGTTACAGGAAAGTTCATCTGTCGTCCGAGCAGCCACAGGACCCTTCTGTTATGCTGTGAGGATAAAGGGTTGTCAGGACAAAAAAGTGAAATCCTCCCATCACTTCTTTGGGGTTGAAGCTTCCAAGCCACCCTTGGTCAAAACCAGAATGGCATTTTCTGCAACAACCTCTATGTTACATGTATTGTGTTGTGCGTTGTGTGTGTGTGTGTGTGTGTGTGTGTATAAGGGTGTGTGTGTGTGTATGTGTTGCTCCCTGCCTTCCATGGGAAGATTGATATCTAGAGTAAGGATGGGGGTGGGGCGGTTTTCCATAAAAACCCACATCTTCCTTCTGAAAGCATCAGGACCTTCTATTTTTCCCTGCAAACAGCCATCTCTTCTTCCTCTCTGATCATCCTCTTCGGTGTCTTCTGTGGGTTTGCCTTCTTCTGCAGGCTCTTCAGATGCAGGTGCACAGTTGGGCCCCCTCTTTCCCCTCTCACTCTTCATTTTCTCCCTCGGTGACCTTGGTGAGCAATTGTAGCTCCGGCTTGTGACACCAATTTTGTGTCTCCAGCCCCTCACTCACCTTCGCTCACGAGTTGCTTTAGCTTTGAGCAAAATATTATTTCCATTTAGATGTAACCAAAGCACTTCACAGCTAGCTCGGGAACTGAACTTCTCTCTCCCCCAAATCCTGATTTGCTCTTACTCCTTCCCATATTTTCTATCTGGGTTGGAGTTCCCAAAATCCGCCAAGAAATCATCCTCAATTTCTCATTCTCCAACTCATTCTCAATTACTTTCAATGAATCATCCAAATCTGTTGATTCCAGATCCTAAACATCTATTGACCCAGTTCCCATTTTTGGCCGCTCCCTTGATTCAGGCCCTTTATCATCTCCTGCTTGGATTAGGCAGCTGCTTCCTAACTGGTCTCTCGTCTAGTCATCTTGGACTTTTCAATTCAAGAGTTATCTTTCTAAAGCACAAATCTGATCATATCTCTCCTTGTCTTAAAATATTTCTGTAATCTTCAGTAACTATGGGACAAAGCCCAAACTGCACAGCAGATTACAGAAGGCTCTTTCCAAGCTGACCTGGCTCATTTCTGGAGCTGCATTTCTTTTTTTTTTTTTTTTTTTTTTAAAGATTTTTTTTTTATTTATTTATTTGACAGAGATAGAGACAGCCAGTGAGAGAGGGAACACAAGCAGGGGGAGTGGGAGAGGAAGAAGCAGGCTCATAGTGGAGGAGCCTGATGTGGGGCTCGATCCCAGAACGCCGGGATCACGCCCTGAGCCGAAGGCAGATGCTTAACCGCTGTGCCACCCAGGCGCCCCTGGAGCTGCATTTCTTGCTCCTGACTTAGTCATACTCTGACCAGTCACATGGAAGGCCATGAGGAGGGCACCCCCTTTGCCTGGAATGTCCCACAAGTGCCCCCTACCCCCTGGATTCTTCTGGATGACTGCCCGTCTTCAGGATGTAGCCCAGGTATATCAGTTAAAGAATTGAGTTTCAAGTGACAGAAGATGAGCAAACACTTGTTTGCGAAAAACACAGTCAAGTGGGAGATTATAAGCTCTTTAACTTAATTTCCCCAGCTTCTAGGACAGTTCCTCACATGCAGTATATGCTCAATTAATGCAGATTGTATAACTAAGCAGTAAAAATGGTGAAAAGCATAACCAGAATGAATAGGATCTTGATTTAACATGAAAACTTCTCTTAGAGCAGCTTAGGAATACTTTAGAGAAGACTGTCCTTAAAATTCGTGAGATAGACAGAGAAGGGAGGGGATTTGCTTCCGTGCTGATGGAGAGGGTGGGGGAAACTAAGGCCACACATGGGATCCAAATTCACATAACTGTGGGAGGAAGAAGCTGGACTCCTTCAGCTAAACTCTGAAGCAAGGAGAAGCTTTCGCATCTGCTTAGCATGTCAGCCAGGTACAGGCACTTCACATATATTATCATTTTACCCTTACAAAGGTTCTACGATGTAGATGAGACATACAGAATTTCCACCATGGCCTACTAGACTCTCCCTAAATGGGCTGGGCTTGTTACCTCTGACTTTTCTGCTAGCACAGCCCCCAGCACTCCCACATCCCCTCACCTGGTGCCCTGCGCACAGATGGAGGGCAGCAAATCTTTGTTGACAGCCAGGGAGACTCAGACAAGAGCTGAAATTCTATTTGGGATTTCACTGAATTTCCTCGTCTTGTTTCTCTAATGGCAGACCAGCTGATGCACCCTTCCCAATGTGGATGGCCGTATCCCCTTCTTGTGACAGCCATCAGACAATGCTTTCTCATTCTGTTCTCGTCACATGGCTTAGCCCAGTGTTTCTCAACCTCGGCACTAAGGACATTTTGGTCCAGATAATTGCATGTTCTGGAGGCTGTCCTGTGCCTTGTGGGATGTTGAGTAGCATCCTTTGCCTCCACCTGCTAGATGCCAGTAGCACCCCCCCCCAACTCTGACAAAACTGTCTCTAGATATTGCTAAATGCCCCCGGGGTAAATTCCTCCCCTAATTTGAGAACCACCAGTCTTCAGTGCCAATTGCAGAGACGAGGCAAACATATTTCTAAGGCAAATTCCCTAAGACCCTCCTGGTTAAGCTGATTCTGCTGAATCAACCTCCCACCTTCTTACGTCATGGCTCTTGGGGCCAGAGTTACCAAGCTCTCCATTCTCCCCATGCTCCTTTGTGTCTTCCTTACATCTACCCATCCCCATCCCCCGTGGCTCACCATCTTTTTTAAGGTTTAAAGCTAGAAGACGCAGCCACCTGCATACTCCAAACAGACAGGTACAATGATGGGAAAAGGTATATGCATGGCGCATGAACAAAGGAGCATGGACAATTGGAGGTTTGATTCTTGACTGCCTAGACTGACTGACATGCTCATTATTCACAGGTGTAAGAGAGGAGGTGACATTTCCTTTAGCCTCATGAGCAAGGCTCAGGAACTGAGCAGCCCACAAGCAGCTTTTTATGTAACCAGCCCACCTTCTCTGCAGGAGATGCAGAGTTTAAAAATCTGTTTTCTTTCCTATCCCCTCCTGCAGTTCCTTCTTCATGGTAGGTGACTGAGCAAAGGGTCACTCACTACTGAGCCACAGATTTCTCTCATTTCTGCCTTTGCCCCTGGCCACTCCTATCTTCTGCTTCTTTTGGTTCAACTCCCCCTGGATTCTAGAGCTGTCTCTGCTTCACAGCTCCAGGCAATTTCCCTCTCTTCTCTCTACTTGTTTCCTCCTTCCTAAGGTGAAGATAACAAGTATGCATCTCGCAACAAGACTGGGGAGAGACTCAATCCTTTTCCAGCAGGACACTGCTTTACATGCAGACACTGTCATTTAGGTATTCTGCAAACCCTCAGGCAAACAAGACCCTGTGCTAAAGGGATAGAGACCTTATGGGGGATCAGTCTGAATGGCTCCTGTTCTGGGGGTCTGACTGCACTGAGGAGGTAGCCTGTGAGCCAAGCCGAGGTTAGGCTCCCTGATGCTGTTAAAAGTGGGATGCCTGCCCATACACGTTAGGAGAGTCTGAGATAAAGACCAAAAATGCATGCCTGCCCTATTGTGTCTTCAGACAGTAAGTGATACCTCTATCTACCCAGATGCTCAATACAGAAACAGGGGAGAGTTGTGACCCTTCCCCATTCCAGAGCCACTCTCCACCTATACTCAGACCATCAGCGAGTCTTCTTGAACTTCTCTCTGAAACATAGCTTGGAAATACTTTCTTACCTCTATCTCCACACCTACTACCTTAGCCCAGGGCACCCATGCCCGTACATCAGCCTCCTAACTGGTCTCCCCATTTGCACTCCGATGCTACTCCAATCTGCTCTGGGCTCAGCAATGGAGATCATCTTAAAAGTAATTCAGATCAGTGCATGATACTGCTTAAAATGCTTCAGTGTTTTCTCCCTTTAACTAGACTAAAGTCCAGCCCCCTCCCCCTGGTCTATAAGAACCTGCATGGTTTGACCCTGCTCACATTACTAGCATCATCCTCTGTCATTTTCCCCCTCACATGGCTCTAGCCAAAGCAGTCTTGGTTTCACTTCCTTGAAAAAAACAAACCTTTTTCTTGTCTTGGGTCTCTTGCACCCTCTGCCAGGAATTTACTGTCCTCCACACTTTCGTATGGCTACCTCCTTCCCGTTGTGCAGATGCAACCTAAATTGGTCATTGTCCAACATGAGTGGGCATCAGAATCATCTGGAGGGCTTACTAAACACAGACTGCTGGACACACCCCCAAAGTCTCTGATTCAGGGGCATGGGGTACAGTCCAAGAATCTGCATTTCTGGCAGGTTCGCAGGGGACACGGAAGGTGCCAGTCCAGGGAGCATAGCTTTCTCCAAGCACACTATTCACACTAAGGCTTGCCAGTCCTGGCAGATTCTGTTTCTGCCCTTTCTTTGTTTACTTCACAGCACTTCTTACACTTGAGACAATTTTGCCTTGTTTACTCCTTTGTTTTGCTTTTGCTCGTCTCCCCTGCTAAAATATAAGCTCCGTGGGGCAGAACCATGTCTCTATGGTTCAGCATCGTGTCCACAGAGACTGGTGCAGGGCCCAGCACATAGAAGGTGCTCAGTAAGTATTTGTTGAACGAATGACTAAATAAAGGGGGGGACTTAAAGGCCAGAGCAAGGGACTCTGAACTCAAAGACCCCTACATAGAAGTTAGAAAGTAGACTGAAGAAGGAAGTGGTTAGGAGCCAGGGAGGAGGGTCTGGGCACCAGGAGGGTATCCCCAGGGGAGGGGCAGTGACTGGTGAACAGGTGTGTCTCACTGGCAAACCCACAGCATACAGATGCACAGCCTCATGCCAAGGACCATCTTCACCCCTGGGGGCTGCCATCTGGCTCAGTGTAGAACACGGATCCTGAGAAGAAGCTCCCAGAGGATCAGGCAGATTTGAAAGGAAATCAGTCAAAGAGACCATTAGAGGCATTTTAATTAAATGTTCTGCTTGGTAACCTCTTAGTGATCTTTCCCTGTCCCCGGGGGGTCAAACATGGCACCTGGCCACAGGAGGTAAGAGAGAGAGATGGAGGCAGCCACCAAAGCATCAGTGGAATTTTAATGAATGTCACAGACAGTGAGCAGAATGGGTAGACAAGAGCAGTGAAAGATGACACTAATGAATCTTATCCAGCTGTGCAGGTTTATATGATTAATGCTCAGCGCGGAGCAAACGTTTGATTAATAAGACAGCACCGCCATAGCACCGCTCTCACCTTCGAGGCCCTAGGTTACAGAGGCTCTTGTAAAGGAGCTGAGACACTTTCAAGCAAGGTTCAAAGAAAAAGCAATCACTCTAGACTCAGTTATGAAAATGAACGGAAGGAAAGTGGGAATTGTAATGGTGTTCTTAAAAAAAGAGAGAAAAAAGACAACACATTCTTTTCTATCACAGAAGAGCCTCAAGAGAGGTCCACTTACATAAGAGAAATTCTTCTGGTATGTGAATAGATGGGGAAGAAAATAATACAGACAGCATAAGAGGACTAAAGTTGCTTCTGTTCTTGGGGGAGACAAATCTCCTTATTACCCCCAAAGCATAGCTTTGGGGACTCACAGGAAGATGACAAGACTCTCATGACATTTCCACATAATGAGGTCAGGGTACCACATAATGGAAGATACTGTTCTCTTGACAGAAAGATAGGCATCATACCAAAGCCTCAAATTAGGTGCACAATTATTTTTTAGGTCTGAATTTAAAGTCTGAAGGCCCCAACTGTTACAATTGGTTAGATATATTTGTTTATTACACAAGTGTGTTAAATTCAGTGTAATTAAGTTAGAAAGGATAAGCACTATATTTAAAAATAATCTCTAATCCGACAAAAAAAAACACTGTAAAAGATTTTGATGCATATCTTTCTAGAAATTTTTATAAGCATAGTTTTAGTATAATATTGTATATAGTATGTTAAAAACTTTTACATAGAACAGTTAAACACCGTTTCTATATAAATAACTACGCTAATGCACCACCATCTTTAGGGAAAGCACAGTTGTCTATTTATTTAACTTCACTCCTATTGCTGACCTGTAGATTATCTCCAATTTTAGCCTGTATAACACGGGCCCACTGAGAGTCTGGCACCACATGGGTGTATATGTCTCATGTTGCTAAACAAATGACTAGGTTGCCCTATTTCTTGCTCCAGGACTGGTACAGTATGTGTGTGTGCGCGAGCACGTGCACGTGTGTGCGTTTTGTTATTTCAAAGGGAATTTTGAACAAAGGAGAATTAAATGTTTCAATCCCAAATTATCAACTTTATGGACAACAGGAGCATGAAAAGATGCTCAACATCACTAATCATCAGGGAAATGCAAATCAGAACCACAATGAGATAACCCTTCACACCAGTCAGCAGTATGGGTAGAATTAACAAACAAGAAATAACAAGTGTTGGCAAGGATGGGGAGAAAAAGGAACCCGCGTATACTGTCAGGTGGAAATGCAAATTGGTACAGCCACTGTGGAAAACAGTATGGAGGTTTCCCCCTAAAATTAAACACAGAAATATCACATGATCCAATATTTCCACTACTAGGTGTTTACTCCAAAAAATGAAAACACTAATTTGGAAAGATATATGCACCCCTATGTTTATCGTAGCATTATTTACAACAGTCAAAATATGGAGGGAACCCAAGATTCCATCGATAGAAGAATGATGATGATAAAGAAGATGTCATACACATGCGTCGGTACACACACACACACACACAGACACAGGATTATACAGCCAAAAAAAGGGATGCAATCTTACCATTTGTGACAATATGGATGAACTGAGAGGGTATTACATTAAGTGAAATAAGTTAGACAAAGAAAGACAAATACCATACGATTTGACTTATATATGGAATCTAAAAAAACAAAACAAATAAACAAGTAAAAAGCACACTCAGATCTGTATATACAGAAAACAAACTGATGGTTGCCAGAGGGGAGTGGGGGGGTGGGGGATGGGCAAAATAAAATAGGTGGAGGGGAGTGGGAGGTACAGGCTTCCAATTATGTGATGAATCGTCACAGGAATAAAAGGCACGACGACATAGGGAATATAGTCAACGGTATTGTAATAGGATTGCATGGTGACAAATGGTAGCTGCACTCGTGAGCAGAGCATAATGTATAGAGCTGTCCAATCACTATGCCATACATCTGAAACTACTAGAACACTTCGTGTCAGCTATACTCCGATAACAACACCCAAAATTACCATCTTTATTCAGAAGCTAATAGACTTGTAGTGAAAATTGTAAAGCTGTTCTCTGCTCTTGACTCCATGCCTAACACTTGGAACCGTGCTCTGACTCCTAGCACCCTTGCCGCACTGTTGGTGCTCAGAAGAGCGTAGACGCACAAGCCTCTGTGCATGAGCCCCTCACGGTCTGGATGGAGGAGCGCACACAGCAGGGTCACACAGAGCACTGAGCACATCCTGTTTCATCTCCATCGTGGTGCTGCGAGCTAGGTTCTGTCATCCTCGTTTATGGTTGAGAAAGGGAAATGGGGAATGTAAGGGAATTGTTGGGAGGTCACTGACATGCTGAGTATCAGAATGAGGGTTCGGGCCAAACACTTAGAGCACCTTCCTGATGGGAGATGCCCTTGGGGCAGGGCTGGTGGAGAAGCAAGGGAGGGAGAGGCGCCTCCAGAAGGCAGGCTGGTCCTCGACAGGGGACACTGCTGCCACGAGAAGGATCAGCGTGTTGGGAAAGAGCCCCAGGAGCCCGAGGGCCACAGCCTGTGCTTTTCAATCCTCATCCCAAGCACAATCACAGTGCTTCAAAAAAGTCAGCACTTCCTTGATTTGGCTCAAGGTAGCCAGGCAAACTTCAGCCGTGACACCTGTCAGGGAGGGTCTGCAGCGGCTCCACAAGGAGTATGCGTATTTTGTCTCAGAAGGTAAGGACCCAAGGCTTTATTAATAGGCTGGGCACTTTCCGGCCTGATTGTGCTGGATGCATACATCTTTTAAGGTCTTTTGGGACGGTTTCGCTAAAAATTGTCTCCTTAGATCACCTTCTTTGGAATCCCATGGGGTGTTTGTTTAAAAAGCAGATTCCTAAGCCATATCTCCATTCAGTCCTACTGAATTGGAAACTCCGGAGGAGGTTCCTAAGATTTGACATTTTTATAAATAGACCGTGTGAGAAATGTTTTCGGGACATTCCCAAAGTTGGAGAACCGTTCCCTAAGTTCATCCTACAATTTATGACCCTGCGGCCTTAATAAAGCCAAGTTCATTACTGAGAGATTAGTATGACTAGCCACTCTCGTGTCTATTGTGCTAGAGGGCTTTCATGTTACCCCACACATGCTGTCGTATGTCTCAGAACAACTCAGCAGCTGCTCCTCCACAGAGGAAGGAATGAACTCCAGGAGGTCAGGTGAGTTTAGGACTACATAGCTCTTAACTGCTCACACGAGGGTATAAATACCCCTTCTTGGCTCAAACCCTTTTTCTTCCTCTACACCATCTTAACTCTCATAATTCCCATCACTAAGCCCCGTGGCTCCCGTTCACCAAAAGATGGAGAAGCCTTTTTTTTTTTTTTAAAGATTTTATTTATTTATTTGATAGAGAGAGAGAGGCAGCCAGCAAGAGAGGGAACAGAAGCAGGGGGAGTGGGAGAGGAAGAAGCAGGCTCCCAGCAGAGGAGCCTGATGTGGGACTCGATCCCTGGACTCCGGGATCACACCCTGGGCTGAAGGCAGACACTTAATGACTGAGCCACCCAGGCGCCCCGAGAAGCCATTTGTAAGAACAAGTTCCCAAGTAAAACAGCACACTGAGCAGGTGTAAAGCCTTCCTTTATGAAAACACCCACCAGATGAATTATTTAGACCCATCACAGAAAAATGATCCAATTCCATATCATTCAGTTCAATAATTAGATTTCTGAAAGTTTCTGAGTAACAAATAAAAATTGGTGTTTTCCATAATGTCTTGGAAACATGTATACATCTTTTTATTCTCCCTAAATCTGTCAAAGGTAGGGTTCCAGGAATCTCAATCAGAGTCCCCTTGCTGCTTCCACAGGGTCCCCAAGCTATCCTCTTCATGCGTCCATCCTTTGCTCAGGCTGTTGGCTCCTCTTTGAATTCCCTCTCAGATGACCTACCCCACTCCACTCCTATCCAAAATGTTTGGCAAATTCTTAATCATCTTCCAAAACCCTATTCAAATATCTTCTGTTCTTGGTAGGTTCCCAGCTCCCCACCCTCCATCTCCTCCCTCTTTCCTCCCCCCAGAGGACCCCACACCCTCCATTTAAGTCTAATGGAACTCAACAGCTACTGGTTTATGTGTCTGTCTCCACTGCTAGACCATTCTATGCTTGAGATGAGATCCCTTTTTCATTTTTATATCTCCCTCTTAGTCAGTGCTTGACACATAAATAGGTGCCTGATTCAAATTTATCTGTCCCAATAGCTGTTCCCTTTCTAAAAACCTTCTCTTGTCTGGAGTGTCCTTAAGGCTATAAACATTTTGATTCAGGAACGGGTCAAAGCAAAAATCTATAATTCGTTTCAAATTCTTGAATTTGCCTTCTCTTTTTTGAAAGAAAATAATTAAGACAGAAACTTTTAAAACAAGGTTGTGTTCTCTTCTGTACCCAAGAAGTAATTTTAGACCCAAATGCCATCAGATCAATCAATGTATTATGTGTTTGTAAAGGACAATTCTGAAATCAGCTAGATTGCATGTAGGAAAAAAGGTCACTTTATCCAAAGAGTTTCATTTTACAGCTCAGAAATGCACCCAGGCATACAAGAAAACTAATTAGATTTTAAGACTACGAAGTGAGGCCATCTTGCGATTACAGCCTGTAGTGACAAAGCTTGATAGCAGTTTTTGGAAAGACTATCACCAAAAATATGTTTTGCCTACATAAAACTCATCAGTTGGGCAATTTTTCAATGACTACTTTGAAAAGCAAGAAAGCTGAACTTAGGTAAATAATAAGCGGTCCATAGATTCGATTATAGTGCAGGAAAAAAATGGCAAGAAATCATTAGTTGAAGCACGTCCCCATTGCCCTCACACATTAATTACTTCTTGGGTAATCTGAATTTCCTAAGACCAAAATATCCAATGGCGAGCAAAGAAAAGTATCATTTCCAAGTTATGTTCCATGGTAATGCTGTCAATTTCCCACCAACTGTGATCTCCCCAAGAGATAGCCAAAGCTATTTAGGTGCTGTCAGCCTTGTTTCTGTGGAAAGGAATAGCATCAGCTCTTTTACAATGTAAATTTGCAGTGCTCTCCATGAAAACAGTATCTGCTGAAGCATTCAACCAAACCAGCAGCTCTGAAATACATTCAGACAAAGACCTCAATCACTAAGTGACAATTTTCCAATCTAGAGAAGATAATGGACAGATAAAGGAGTATGGTTTCTGGAAGCCTTGAGGTTGTCCTTAACTGGAATGAGGCAAAATCCCTAGAGCTCTGTAGCCCGACACACTAATCCCCTTGGCAGCCAATGAGTCCTCAAGCAAGAACACCCCGGCCTTTGGGTGTAATTTCCACTCTCCCTCCTCCAGCTCTTCCACTTCACCGTAAGAACCACCAAAGAGACCAGATGCAACAAGTAACTACTTTTATTACTGAGTATTCCACTCTCTCTGAGACTCCACCAGAATCAGCCCGTCACACCTCTCATTCCTGTACACCTCAGTCCTGAATGCACTCCCAGGAAGCCAGCTCATCCTCCATCACCCAGAATCTCACAGATCTACATTCCCAAAGGCTCTGCTTATTCCTTAAAATGCTTGAAGCTCTGGTCACCCCTGCCCCCATCTCCAAACCTTTCCATTGTGTCCTCTGGAACCCACCGTCTGTCATCAGTGAATTTTCCTGTATCTTCTCCAAGCATTTGTTTCTCTTTCTTGCCCTGATGGAAATCTGGTTGACTTTCCAGGAGACTGTTTCTCTTGCAGTCTTTTCAAGTTTTGCATCCCACATTTGGTACTAGTGATTTTGGAGATTGGATAGGCTGTCCTTCCTGCTCCTCCTGCTGCTTCCAGACCACCATGTTTCAGCTGCCTAAGCCCCTCCCAGTCAGTTTCTTTGAGTTGCCTGCCATCAGACTGTAGTACCCACTATGTTATTTCTCCTAATGTTATTTGCTCCCTTCCTGTTCATGGCCACAATGTATTGAAGATTTTCTACCCTTTCTTTCTCCTTGCCACCATTCTGTTATCATTCTCAGTAGTTTCAATATCCTCACAGATGATCCACCCAACCTCTAGCCTCTTAGTTCCACTGTCCCCTCAATCCAATGATCTCAACCATTATAACTCCCCTGAGCCATCCTTTGCTGTGATTGTATATCACTCCCTTACATTCATTCTCAAATCTCTAGAACCTCTTCCCTGCATTATGTTTGCCTGGCAAAACACTGATCTTCCTTAAATCCTAGTCTCTGCCTCCACCCAATTGAACATGGCTGGAGAAAAGCATACAGTGGTGCTCATCTTAAACCTATCACCTTAACTAACAAATGAGCTCTTAGTTCTGTTTGGCACTCTTACTGTATATCCCCAGTTAATCTGCTCTTCACAGCTTCTCCTTTATTAGCAAACCTCTGGGGTCCCACCCCTACCTCCTCAGTTTTCATCAGATAACTTTGATCCTCATTTCACTAAGAAACTGAAACCAATCACAAGAGAACTTCTTTAATCAGGCAGTGAATGAGCGCTGAAACTGCTCTAATCATGGGTACCAGTGACCTCCATTAGGCCCAATTTGATAAATAATTTACAGTCTTCATTTTACAATAGCTTTGAAACAGATGGTTACTGCCTCTTTCTAAGAAAGCTTTCTTCTCTTGGTATTCACAATATCACCTTTTGCTGTTGTTTGCATACTTCCTACCCCTGGCATTTCTTTCTTAGTCTCCTTTGCTGAGTTTTTCTCCTCCTCCCTACCTCTAGCTGTTGGGAGTGCCCTGGGTCTGGTCTTTGGACCTCTTTTCTATCTCCACTCACTCCCTTCATGATCTGATCTTGTACTTTCTATGTATGGACAACTCCCAAATTCTACCTCTTCCTTGGACTCAGAGGCATATGTTGCAGTGCACTCTCCACATCTTCACCTTTAAGTCTGTCAGGCATCTCATACCCAACAGGTCCAAACTCAACTCTTTCCTCTTCCTTGCCTCAGTCCCTTCCTCCCACATGCTCTTCATCTCTGTAAATGGTGCCATCAAAACCCAGAATCATCCTTGACTTCACTCACTCTCTCCCATCCCACATCCCCTCTATGATATCCAGTCAGCATATCCTATTGGTTCTGCCTTTAAAACAAATTCAGGGCCGCTCTGCGCTGCCATCTGCCCTGTGGACCCACTGCCCGACAGATCCATGCACCGACGAATTTGCCTGGCTCTGGCGAGTACCACGAAGAAAGTGGTTCACCAGCTCTGCTGGAGGTGGGCTCGAGTGCGTGAGGGTTTGCCAGGCAGCTGCAGATCAGAAACAATTCTGTCTGCAGAGTGCTCAAGACGACCCCCTGCTGACTGGAGAATCCCCAAGGACGAATCCCCTCAGACCCCAGAAAGGCTGTTCCTTTTTGTAGTAAAACAAATCTTTGGAAGGTTTTCTAAACCACTTTTCATGAACCAGCGACTATTCAAAGGAGAACTAAATTTGAAGCCTGTACAAAAGCTTATCCCTGTAACCCGTGCCATACTATTTAAACTCCTGCTTTGTTAGTCCTTAACACCCACCTCTCTGAAACTTCATTAATTCCTATTTCCCAAGGGTAATTATTTTATATACAATGCCAGAAGCATTCAATAAAATACTTAGTGGAAAAAAGCCCCACAACTTTAGAACATGACTGGTCTTCACCGTGTCCAACCCTTCCACCTTTGTCTAAGCCATCAGTCACCCCTAATCCGACCTGCTTTAAGCAACAGCCTTCTCATCTGCTTCATTTCACCCTTACTCCCCAGCAGGCACAGTGATCCTTTAAAGCCTGTCATATCACGTTGCTCCTGTGCTCACAACCCTCCAAGGGTTCCCTGTCTCACTTAAAACAAAAGTCAAGGTGCTAACCGTGGCCTACCAAGCCTGACACCTGGCTGCCTCTTGGACACCATCCACTACCACTCTCCTCCTTGCTCGCTTCCCTCCAGGTATGCTGACCGGCTGTTTTTAAACATACCAAACTTGTTCCCACCTCAAGCCCTTTAAGCTTACTTCTCCCTTCCTGGAATCCTCTTCCCCAGCTATCACAGCTCCAATGTCACCTCCTCACAGAAACCGTCCATGAGCACTCTGACCAAAAAAGCAGCCTCCATCCTTCCCTAATCCTTTACCCTTATTTATTTTTCCATGACATTGTTACTATTTGACATAACATTATCTAAAGAATCAATTACTTGATTTCTATTAATTATTATTGTACAATTAATTACTGAAGAAATAACCATTTAACAGACTGAAAATGATGCTTTTAAAAGGCAGTTTGGAGATTTTCTGAAGTAGGCAAGACCTTGATGGAGAGCAGTGCTATTCAAAGCATGGTTACAGAGTAGCGCAATTCAACTATTTTAGACTGGTCTAGAACAAGATGCAGAGCTTGTATGAGAATGTGAGCCAACACCCTGCTTCCTTCATTGAGAAAGTCTTACCAGGAAAAGGGTATGAAGTGAACTACACTGTGTGCTTAATGACATGACTGATTTGCATTTTAGCACAAGCTCCTCATCCTGTGGCAGCTCAGTTTCGAAGAGTTTGGTGACCAGCATCTTGAATAGCACTGATACAGATCATCTGGCTTAGTGTCTCCTGCGATTTCTTGCCTAGTGTTCTGAAAATGATTTTTTAATCTCTTGACATATCTGGAGACCAGAAGATGTACTGTGAGGAAGTTGCCCCTACCACATACATACACAAATAAGATACACATTGATGACAATGTTGGAATATATGTATTGATATGTGCAACAAGGGTGATAAGGCAGGATAGATATGAAAGAAGACAAAATTTTCTATTGAGAATCATGCTGTAATGTACATAGTATGACAACAATTTGATAAATCAGATGGATTTGAAGAAAAGGTATTCTCTACTTTTATAAGCTTTCTTCAGGTCAAGAATCAAATTTCTCTCTCCTCTTATATCTCTTTAGAGGAGGACACATGCAAAATTTTCATTCTATGGCATGCAGTCATAACTCAGTAGATATTTACCCCACGCCTACCATGAACTAGGAGCGGGGGACACAGTGTGAACAAGACAGACAATGACCCTGACTTTGTAAAAATTACCTTTTAGTGGAGGAGACAGAAAGAAAAGTAACCAAAATTGTTTTAAATCCCAACTCCGTACCTTTCAGGAGTAACATGAATAATATTAATGACTATATAATAATGGGTGTTCATATTACCTGCTATGAAAATTAGGGATTTTAGTCCACCAGACTCCTTAAGAATTAGTAAGAGATCAAATAAACTGCTATTATTGTAGTAGTGTCTTTAGTTTCACAAATATAGTTTTTCTTTAACGACTTGACCATTAATCCCAAGAAACACAGAACTTCTCAAAAATCTTTTTTCTTTCTTTTCTTTTTTAACAATTTGATGATATGAATAAATACCCTTTCCTATAAAACATGCAAAGAATCCAATGGCTTTTAAGTATTTTTCTAAGGAACCTAAAATTTGAATGTCTTAATTGAAAAAAAAAAAGTTCAACACAGTGCTTTAATAAGATTTTTAACAAAATGCCCTCTTGCCCCTCTGTCCCACAGGACAAAACTTGATGCTCTGAACTTGACGCAGCCAAGCACGTAGTAGTCTCTGGAGCCAGTCTTTAATTTCAACTACCTGCTTTGCATTAGCCTATAGTAGAAAATCCTGACTCAGCAGGAAAAGCTTTCAGAGCTTAAAAACTGGCACGTAATTAAATTAGGCTTCCTGAATGGAAATGATTTTATAATCTATACTTGCAAACATGTTGCTCTTTGGTGGAATGTTTTTGAAATTTTTCCTAAAATAATCACAGTGTGCTGGATCATTTTAAGCTGTGGCTAAGAGAAACTTCTAGCTGTAGCTGGCCTCTGCTCTAGACTAGGTTCCAAGCAGAGCAGCCCTTCCTAAGTGCCCACCTTGGGACTCACGAAGGGCCAGGCTGCTTGCTCTGAAATCACAGGGGAAGTTTAAAACACACAGATTCTTACGAATCTGCCCAGGTGACTTGACACTAAGCCATACGGTTTGAATTTTATCTAGAAAGCAATATGGAGTCATTGCAAGGTTTGGGGGAGAGCACCGGCATCATCAGATTTACATTGAAATGAAGTGTGAAAGACAAATTGAAGGGTGAGGCAAACCCAAGAAGAGAAGAATATGGAGGAAATTCTATAGGGATCCAGAGTCAGCGGTCACGGCCTAAGCTGGAGGAGGGTGGCATACAGATTCAGGACACTTTTTAGGAGACAGAACTTAAGGAATTTGGTGACTAATTGGATGCTGTTCTGCACTGGCTTAGGTTATTGATTTAGAGCAATTAGTGAGGTTGAAATGGGAAGAAAGGAGAAAAAATGAGAATCTAAAATTCAGGAACCTGTTCGGTGCTTTGAAGGCCCCCTTCCTTCTGTGAAAAAGACAGCTTAGCATTGCCTGTAGTTAGAGCCAATGAGCAAAAAAGTCTAAAGCAAAAGCTTTGGGTATTTGTGTAACTCAGTTAGAACTAGGACAGTTACCAAAAATCACTGTTCTCTCTACTTCTAGAAAAGTACTCCAGAAAATTGGAAATGTGTGGGAAAATGTATTTTAAAGAATGTTCATTCCAGTATTGATTCTAGTGGTGAAAAAATGGGGACAACTACTGTTTCACCTCTAGAAAATTGGTTAAGTAAATTATGATACAATTACACACCAGAGAGCCATGTGGCAATTAGTAATGATATCACTGACTGCATGTCTTAAAGCTTAAGGAGGTAAGGAAAGGGGGTCACAGAATCATTTAGATGGTGTGATTCTCTCCCCATCCAAACTCACAGAGAAATGTCTGAGAGGACAAGGACCAGAAAATCAACAATAGATTTCTCTGGATAGATGGATTATAGGCATTTTTTTTTTCCTTTTATGATGCTCAGTTTCTACTTTAACTCCATTTTCATAACAAAGCCAATTTGTCACCTACACATCCAATATCCAAAGTATGAATGTCTCTAAATTAGCAGAGCAGAACACCTGCCTCCCAGGCTCCTGACAGAGTCCTCTCTGAACTGAATGAGGACCAGCTCCTAGGTGTGTGATGAGAGAGCAGAGGAAGACAGCCTAAGGTACCAGCCCAGCTGCCTGGCCCCTGGGCACTATGCAGGAGATCCTTGAATTACGGGAAAGCCATAAACCTGGTTAATTTAACTCTTTCTCCTAACCCTGAAATGCTTCCAGAGTCACGCTTTACTGTGATACCTGTTATGCCCATTTCTAAGGACTCTGAAAACTAATATTTATATCTCCTGCCTATGGTATAGTTATTTGTGTCCATTTGTTATAGACAGTATTAAACTGCAAGCTCCTGGAAGGCAGAATTTATGTTTGATTAAGGTTTATATTCCCTAGAGTGTCAACAGTTTGCATGTTTTAGGTATTCAATACTCATAAAGAGAATTATTGATGTTTCTTGTATAAGGCCCAACAGAATAGATTATGTTTAGAATTTATTTTAGAAGCTTCCTCCCTTAAGAACAGATAAGCCTTCCTTTTTAACTAATCAGAATTACAGAAGCCATCATTTTCTTCCTTCCTTTTTTTTTTTTTAACCCCGGATCTGATGGAAGACAGAACTACATTTTTCATTCTCAATCCCACTATCTATTACTTCATTCACCCTCCACCTGGTTTTGAGCGTTTATTTGAAGGGACCAGTGTTTCAGCATCACATATGTGAATTACCTTGGAAGCTGGTGGAATAAAAATATAAAGGGTTTGGGGCACCTGGGTGGCTCAGTCTGTTGAGCAAAAAACTCTTGATTTCGGCTCAGGTCACGATCTCAGGATTGTGAGATGGAGCCCCATGTCAGGCTCTACGCTCAGCGCAGCAGAGTTTGCTCAAGATTCTTTTTCTCCCTCTCCCTCTGCCCCTCCTCCCATGCTCGCTCGCTCTTTCTCTATCTAAAAATAAATAAATCTGTAAAGAAAAATATAAAGAGCTTAATCACAAGTAGTTTAATATAAATAATTAAACTATGATTGAAAATGAATTTAAAATAAAAAGTAAAATAGGGAATTTCCATCATGGCCTATTAGACACTTCACAAAGGAGCTTGCTTACCTCTGACCTCTGCCACAGCTGCCAACACTCCCCTATCCTGGCCGTGACATCCAGTGTGACTCCAATACTCCTGCCTCAGGGATTGCAGGAGATTTCTTCGTCTGAAACACCCCCAAGCTCTGGCTATGGCCACTCTTTCTCAACACCCTGGTTTCTTAGACTGTACCCTTCTCCCTGTCAGCCTCCTCACTGGAACCCCTTTCTCCCTGTGCCTCCTTTATTTTCTTCATAGCACCCAACATGTCCTGGCTTCCCGGTGTCGCCCTTACAGCCTCCAGGAGAGCAGAGCAGGCTGTTGGTCTTGCCTATGGACTGCTCCATCCCCAGTGCCTAGAAAAGGGCCTGGTTTCCCAAGGTGGCACTGAATAAATATTTGTCCCGTCAAAGAATGAATGAACAATTAAAGGCATTTCCCTCCCTAGGTTATAGGGAAGAAATCTTGTTCTTTTTCCCAGAAGACTATTTTTGAGCTCTGCCACAGGGACACCTGGGGGCGGCGCNCCACTCTGTCGAAAATAAGGTTCTGCAGCGAAAGTAAAAATGTGAAAAAGTAATGATCAACATAAAAGATATGCCTGCAAAAGAATCCTGCCTCTAGTTAGCACTGAAAATTGCCAGCGAGTTGCTGTAAGAAACCTAGTCCCAGTCATTGTAGGTACAGTGTACAGATGACAGTGGAAAGGCTCAAATGCTGCTGAAGCCCATTCAAAACAGCATTTCCTCTGCATTACCTAGTAGATCATTAGCACCTCTTTGAAGCCACCACATTTGCCTGTATGATATGACCTTAATTGGAACCAGGCATATCTCCTCACATAAGGAGTCCTAGGCTATTAAATAGATACTGCTGGTGAGAATGCTTATATTTTCATGTCTCCATCCCCTCCTATATTGCCTGTGTTAGTTTTTCTTTTTCTTTTTCCTTATAGAATGCCTTCAAAGCAAAGCTCTGAAGGAAAAATGAATACAGCTCATTTATTTTTAAACTCTGCCAAATCATCTCAGTCAAGCAATAGAAAGAAAAAGAGGAAAGTGCTTGGTGTAATAGAGTCATATTTTTTTCTGCAGCTCCTCCATTAATTCTCAGGACCTCTGGCTGCCTTCCTTTCAGAATGCAACCCCATTCAAATCTTACATTATCTTGCCTACTTTCAGACATTCATTATTGCAGAAGTCATGCCATAATGGCATTCTGCCAACATGATTTTTAATGTCACTTTTATACAACCTAACTGTATACTTTGGAAACCTTTTGTGAAATGGGAATCAGACGTAAATCTATGGGTCAGCTCAAAGGTTATTTATATTTGGAATCCTTTGTGTAGCACTGAATATTAAGACCACAGGTTTTTCAAGTAGGACTCCTGAAAAGTTGACACATGTATACTGCTCCCCAAATAATGTTGTTTCATATGACAAGAACACTCCTTCTCAAAGCAGAAGCAGTAATGGGAACCACCAGGCTGTGGTCCCACAAGAAGGCTCTTTCTTCTAATAGAGCATNCTCTCTAGATCGATAATGATGAGAAAGCTATTCTCTAAAACTTTATATGTAAATGACAAATGATTTGGGTAGCATGTTGATATTAATATGAACAGTCTCCTCTTTCCTGCATGTATGATTAACATGAGTGAATTGAATTAATGTGTCATTCGAGAGTTTTGAACAAAGAAGTGGTAAAAAGGGATCACCAAAGACTAAAGAGAAATAATGAAAAGAAACTTTGGCCATGAAACAAATTATTCTACAAAAGGGACCAGAATAGAAACACCAGTTAGAATTAGGGCCAGTTTTATTTAAGAGATCCATTAACCATCTGGAAAACATGATAAGCAGCGTGTTGATTAAATTGGCGAGCTGTTCCAAATGGGCTGGCTGTCTAGAACCTAGAAAGAAAATCTAAGGTATGGAGGATGTTGGGAAATACGAATGGAGAATAATTAAGCAACAATGACCAGATATAACTCACCTGTTTCTAATTTATACTCCCATATCTTTGTAGATAGCACAAGGAATAAAAAGTAGCAACTAGTGTTCTCACAATGATCATTAGAGGAAATTAATACAAACACCTCTGGCCTCCCTTCTTTTTTGGAAGTTAATACCAAGTTAGATTACAAGAATTAATTCTCACATTGCCTCTCTTTTCTATAACAATTCAGGGATGTATAATCTAGGTCAATAGATTCCATACTTGAATATTTTAATCAGCTGGGCAGCTCGTTAAAAAAGGAATACATATTTCTGAGCCATACTCCTGAGGTAGAGTCCAGCAATATATGTCTCATTAACAAGTGCCTCAATTAACTGAACCTCGCATCCATTTTCAGCCCCTGACTCTACGGTGAGGAATTTTAGGAGATTTGTTAAATTGCCACTAGGGGGAGTGTTGACCAAACTTTATGTTTCTGGTAAAGGGAGGGTGCTCGTGGCACCCTCAGAATCATTGGTAACACCCAAGACCTCAGGTTTTGGGAGGAACATGTCCTCGTTAGTACCTTCTCCCTCCACCTCTCATCCGTGTCTCCTTCAAGGGAATGTAAAGCATACAAACTACCGAGTGAACAAGAGAGGGTTTTTTGGCACTCTCGGTCTTGATAGGCTTACATACACATCATGCTTTTTTTTGTACGTCCTGTTTCAGTCAAATGTTTTTCTATTATTTTATATTAAAATTTCTCCTTTTACTTTAGTAATTTTATTGTCTAGTTACAAAAGATTGCAATCTCACTGAGAAATGTTTGGAAGATACCCAAAAATACATGGAAGAAGATAAAGATCACTTGTAATCCCTACACTCAAAAAAATGAGTGTTAACATTGTGGAGCAGTCCAGAATCGTTTCAGCTGGTAATGACATGTTTTGTTTTCTAGATGAAATCATTCTATTTTTGTATTTTCCCACACAAAGAGTAATATCATTAGCACACTCCCATGATATCAGTCTTCTTAAACTCTGTCTCTTATCAAAGGATGTTGTTCCACATTTCTGATTTCCTTATGATAAGCTACTTGATTTGGAATAAGAGGGTCAAGGATTATATGAGTTTTTCAGTTCTTGATACTGCCATTTTCAGGAAGAACACACAAATATATGTCTCAACCAACTAAGTAACAGAATTCGCCTGCCAGCAATTTGTATATTTTGCTCCAAATATATGCATAGCTAGTGGCCTATAATTATTTTACTTGTGTGTGTATGTGTGTGTGTACATGCTAACTGAGCTTTACCCAGTCTATTTGCATATTGCCACTCATAGAACTCATTAACAATGTTTTAGTCACCTCCATGCCAGTTTCAATATCATTTTCAATTATAAATTTGTTAATTCGTGCTTCCTCTGTTTATTTTCTTTGACAAAATTGTCACTGGCTATTAGTTATTTAATAGAAGTAGTTCTTGGATTTACTTTAAGTTTCTGTTATTTCTCTGTTTTCTAGTTTATTATCTTTATTATATTTTTCCTCTTGCCTTCTTTGCTCTTTTGTTTTCTAACTTGAGTTAAATCCTTGGTTCATTTATTTTCACTCTTTCTATAAAAATAATAATTTTAAAAGAACGATTTTTAGGCTCTCCCATTTGAGGACAGCTTTGGCTGTGTCACATAAGTTTTGTCACACCATGTCTTCATGGTCCTCATTTTCTAAACAGCCTCTAAGAGCGGCTTCAATTTCCATTTTGATTCGGTAGTTACTGAGAAGACTGTTACTTTAGGAATGTATTGAGGACTTTTGGCCATGTAAGTGGCATATTTTTAAAAAGTTCCAAGGGTCCTTAGAAAAGAAGGCATGCTTCCAGTGGAAGATACCAACTCACTATGTACCTATTGACACATATTAATTATATTATTAAAATGTTCTATATGTTATACTTGAAATATAACAATAATGCAATAATGTTTTCTCAAAGCTGTATTTTTGACCGCTTCTTCTTGTATTTCTAGCTTTTTCTTTTCATTCTGATGATACTGCTTTGTTGTGAACAAAGATTCATGATTATTTGTATGTCAGTTTGACTGTTTATTCTATGAAATGATTCTTCTTCCCATCTAAAGATTTTTGGCTTCATTTCTTCTTTGATGTCCATATTGCTGTTCCTATTTTTTCCCATTTGTGTGCTGAATTTTTCCTTTTAAATCTTTTTTCTATCATTTGCTTGGGGGGTTGTTTTGTGAGAACACGAACATTTCATCTATTCATACACCCAAA